>NW_027331953.1:600000-900000 GCF_048418815.1 Hemitrygon akajei
CAAATGCTGGTGTGTTCTCAGCACCCCGGTTCCAGTGGATTTCACAGAGTTACAGCAGAAAACTTCAACTCAGACACAAAACATATTTCCAGCTGGGATGAGATAATTCATCTCCAAGAATCAAAAACAGATGTATTGTTGTTGCAAAGAAAATATTTGGCCACTCCTTATATATCCAGAAAGAGACAGCAAAGACACACTGCACAAGTGTTCTGCCATTTCAAACCTGTAAAAATATTTGAAAGGACATCAATGCGTGAAGGACAATTTTTTCAAGTGAGATTTTAGTCTGTGGTGAGAACGTAAGAAATTGGAGCACGAGAACGTCACCTGGCCCATCTCCACCAACCTGCCTTTTCCCCATCACCCTTAATTTCCCTACTTTGCAAAAATCTATCCAACTTTGTCTCCAATGCATTTACTGAGGTAGCCTCCACTGCTTCATTGGGCAGAGAAATCCACAGATTCACCACAGTTCTTCATCTCCATCCCAAATGCCCCCAATGTTAAAGTTCTAGTCCCATCTACTAGTGCAAACAACTTTCCTGCCGCAATCTTATCTATCCATTTCATCATTTTACATGTTTCTATAAGATCTCTCAATGTGAGCTCTGGCTCCATCATAATATTACCCAGTTCATCTCATGTTGAGATATACCGCAGGTGACTGTGGGAAGCGAGGGAGGAGATTGCTGAGCATCTGGCGATGATCTTTTTATCATCAATAGGGATGGGAGAAGCACCCGAGGATTGTTCAAGAAAGGGAGTAGAGGTAACCCAGGAAATTATAGACCAGTGAGTCTTGCATCAGTCGTGGGCAATTTGTTGGAGAAGGTCCTAAGCAGGAGGACTTATGAGCATCAGATTAGGGGTAGTCAGCATGGCTTTGTCAAGGGCAGGTCATGCCTTACCAACCTGATTGAACTCTTTGGGGATGTAACATTGATGAAGGTAGAACATTGGATGTAGTGTACGTGGTTTTCAGTAAGACTTTTGATAAGTTTCCCCATACGAGGCTCATTGAGAAAGTAACGAGGAAGGATCCAAGGAGAGCTGCTTTGCGGATCCACAACTGGCTTGGCCACAGAAGGCAAAGAGTGGTTGTCGATGGTCTGTATTCTGCATGGAGGATGTGACCAGTGATATTCTGCAGCGATCTGTTCTGGGACCCCTCCTCTCTCTTCATTCTGACTTTTAAAAATGACCTTGATGAGGAAGTAGAAGGGTGGGTGTGTAAGTTTGTCGATGACGCAAATGTAGTGGGAACTGTGGATAGTCTGAACAGTAGAGCGTTACATCGATAGGATGTAGAACTGGACTGAGAATTGGCAGATGGAGTTCAACCTGTTGGTTCATTTTGGCAGGTCCAATTTGAAGACAGAATACAATATTAATGATAGGACCCTTGGCAGTTTGGAGGATCAGCGAGATCTTGGGATCTGTGTCAATAGTTCATGCAGAGCTGCTACGCAGCTGGACAATGTTTTTAAGAAGGCCTTCATCAGCCATGGGACTGAGTTCAAAAGCGGTGAGGTACTATTACAGATATAAAAGGCCTTCGTTAGGCCCTACTTTTAGCACTGTGTTCAATTCTGATCACCTCACTACAGGAAGAATGTGGATACTCTAAATAGGGTGCAGAGGAGATTTACAAGGATGTTGCTTGGATTGGAGAGCATGCCTTATAATAATAGGTTGAGTAAACTTTGGAGTGATGGAAAATGAGAGGTGACCTGAGAGAGTTGTATAAGATGATGAGAGGCATTGATCGTCTGGATAGCCAGAGGTTTTTTCCCAGGGCTGAGCTAGCTAACATGCGGGGGCATAGTTTTAAGGTGCTTGGAAGTAGGTACAAGGGGGATACCAGAGGTAATTTTTTCGCACAGAGAGTGGTGGGTGCATGGAATGCACTGCCAGCGACGGTGGTAGAGGCGGATACAATCAGGGTCTTTTCAGACACTGTTAGGTACGTACGTGGAGCTTAGAATAATAGAGGTCTATATGGTAGTCAAACTCTAGACAGTTTCAAGAGTAGGTTTTATGGTCAGCATGATATTGTGGGCCGAAGGGCCTGTAATATATTGCAGACTTCTGTTTCTATGTTTAGATATGAACTCCTCATCTTCTAACATGTCACGGATCAGGCATCCTGACTGACCAACAAATTTCCTGACTGTAAACACAAAGTACACTGCAGATGCTGTGGTCAAATCAAGACGTACAAAAATGCTGGATGAACTCAGCAGGTCGGGCAGCATCCGTTGAAAGAACGTTGACTGCTTCTTTCGACGGATGCTGCCCGACCTGCTGAGTTCATCCAGCTTTTCTGTACGTCTAAATTCTCTGACTGTATTCCCTCTGTATGAGAATAGGCTATTTTTGCCTTCAATCAACCTGTGTCTTGGCTCAATCTGTCCTGATTTTTGGTATTATTTCAAGCGCTGGTCATGCTCCACAACACTACAAAGTGAACTTGTTACTACATGTCGGATTCTGGACATTTTCTAATTACTGGGATCCCCTCCCACCCCCAGCTGATTGACAGTGATGAACCCATCGATGGCAATGACTATGAAGGGGTGGGCAGTAGATATTCTCATTGGAATGGGGCACCTTTGTGATGTGCAAGCTACAAGTCACTTGTCATCAAGAACAAGGTGTTTCATATCGTTATTTACACAGAGAACTAAAGTTGGCGGGAGGATTTCTTTTTGCCATACAGTACTAATTTACATTTCCACTGACTGGAAGGTAGACTCTTCATCCAAGAGTAACTGGACACTATATTTTTGTTCCGAGTTACTGATCCTCGGATTGACATGGCTGGAGGTATTGGAGTATAAAAGTATAAACTTTAACTATGAAGTCAGTTATTTGCTATGCATGTACTCAACTTAGTAGAATGAAATCTTAGGAATGTAGAAGACAATGGTGTGTTAATGAGAGGTAGCTAAAGAACTAAAGAAATGTAGATTAGAACATTGCTCAGTTCTGAGTTTATTATTTTCTATGCATGTATCCAATTTGGTAGGAGACCGAAGTCTTAAAAATGTAGAAGACAATGGTGTGTTAAAGAAAGGTAGCTAAGAGATGTAGATTAGAACATAATTAAGTCACATAATCCTAGGACTATTATTTACTATGCATGTATCCAATTTGGTAGGAGACCGAAGTCTTAAAAATGTAGAAGACAATGGTGTGTTAATGAGAGGTAGCTAAGAGATGTAGATTAGAACATGATTAAGCCAATTGATAGGAACAAAAGGGACATGATGGACGTGCAGTACGTGCAATAGGCAACTAGAGATTGCTATAAAAACTGCTGTGTCCGAAGGTCGGGGGGCAATCAGCGACTAGCTCAATGACTGTCTCAGCTTTGATTTGCAGATTAAAGTTTAACCCTTCTTGAAGAATCTTCTGCGTCTCTTGGTCAATTGTGAGGCACGAAAAACCACGGCAGAGGTCGCAGTATTTGGGCATATTATAAGGGGACAATGCTGGCACTCTCACCCATGGCTGCCTCCTTACCCAGCAGACACCAAGAACAAGAAACCTGTCTATCCGCGATTCAAGGACCCAGCAATGCGCATGCGCCGCAGAAATGGTGGTGCCGCCAGCTCTCAATCAGCCGTTAACTCCCCGTCACTCGGGTAAATCGTGGGGCTGAGAGAGATGGAAAGGACTGGGACTGTCCTGAGGTGCCGGACCAGTGGGGACGGAGCTCATAGTAATGTTCCTTCAATCGCGGTGCAGACGCCGTTAATTAAGTTCCCCCCCGCGGCCCCGCTCCTACCTGCGTCCGATCCCTGCGAGCCTCTCATCTACTGAGCGCATGCGCAATATTCGCGACGGGCTGTGACGCCCACGCATGCGCATTTGTTTAAACAGGATTTAAAAAAAATCTGCAGATGCGGAAATCCAAAACAACACCCACAAAATGCTGGAGGAACTCAGGGGGGCAGAAAGCAACGATGGAGGGGAGAGAACAGTCGGCGTTTCAGACAGAGACCCTTCTTCAGAACCGGAAAGAAAGGGAGGGAGAAAGAATGTGGGGTGGAGGGGAGGTGATACATCAGATTAGTCGGGCGTGAAGTAAAGAGTTGGGAAAATTGATGAAAGAGATAAAGGACTGCAGAATAATCATGATGATGTTGATAATAATAAATAAATACATTATTGATCCCGAGTGGGGAATTCTTTCGTTACAGCAGCGACATTTAGAAACACAATTAGCAGTGTGCAGACTTTACTAAAAATAAACCGGGAATAATAATATACACAATAATACTGCACCAATGTGTTATTTGGTAATAGGTGGGCCAGAATTAGGGTGTTTAATATCTGGGGGTTACCCTCTATTATCCTCAGACAGCTGCTCTATAAACTGAATCCTCCTCCCACATACTTCATCTGGATCTGTCTGCTGATCTTATGCATCCTGTAGAGGAGGTTTTCTTAATTCCATAATTTCCTTAATTTTCTTGTCCATTTCTTTGCCGTTGTTAATATGGCCTTCTGCTTCATTGCATTTTTTAAAAAATTTATTTAATTGCGTTTTTAAGTAATTACAAGTGTGGAAAAAAATGTATATATCCCCTCCCCCCTCCCCTTAACCCCTCCCCCTAACTTCCCTATATAAAAAAAAGAGAAAGTAAGAAAGAAAAAAAAAGAAAGAGTGCCTGGTTGTTGGAAGATCTCCACATACTCCATGGAGTTCTTAATAACTTTAGTATATATATTTATTTCTTTCCCCAAGTAACCAATTGTTTCATCTTCAGAGCACCTATATATTTAGTCCTGTCTTTTGTAAATAAGGGCACCAAATTTTCAAAAATGTTTCATATTTATCTCTTAAATTATAAGTAATTTTCTCTAATGGAATACAGCCATAGATTTCTTTCTTCCAACAATCTATACTTAAATATGTATAAGTAACTGCAACAGCCTTTTTGGCTACTGCCAGTGCAATTTTTATGAATTCTTTCTGATATTTATTTAGTTTGAGTTTCGGTTTTATCCCTTCAATATCACCTAGTAAAAGTAATATTGGATTATGAGGAAGTTGTATTCCCGTAATTTGTTCCAGTAAAAGTCTTAAATTTGTCCAAAAAGGTTGAATTTTAGAACAAGACCATGTCGAATGTAAAAATGTACCAGTTTCTTGGTTACATCGGAAACACTGATCAGATAAACTTGGATTTAATTTATTTATTTTTTGAGGTGTAATATATAATTGATGTAGAAAGTTATATTGCACTAATCTTAACCGAACATTTATTGTATTTGTCATACTATCAAGACATAGTCTTGACCAATTTGTTTCTTCAATTTTAATATTCAAATCACTTCCCCATTTTTGTCCTGACTTATGGACTCCTTGTTTAATTGCCTGTTTTTGAATCAAATTATACATACAAGATATAAATTTTTTAATATTTCCTTTTTGAATTAAAATTTCTATTTCATTAGATTTCGGCAATAACATTGTTTGACCTAGTTTTTCTCTTATATAAGCCCTTAGTTGAAAGTAACAAAAAAGAGTGTTGTTTGATACTTTATATTTATTCTTTAATTGATCGAATGACACTAATATACCTCCATCAAAACAATCTCCTATGTATCTATCCCTTTTTGAAACCAATTATATAAAAGTTGATTGTCCATTGTAAAAGGAATAAGTCTATTTTGAATTAAAGATCTCTTTGCTAATAAAGATTTTTTGGTCTCATCATCAACATTTATCTTATTCCATAAATCAATCAAATGTTTTAATATAGGAGATTCTTTCTTATCCCGTATCCATTTGGATTCCCATTTATATATAAAATCTTCTGGTACGTTTTCTCCTATTTTATCTAGTTCTATTCTAATCCATGCCGGTTTATCTTTCTCAAAAAAAGATGCAATAAATCTAAGTTGATTTGCTTTATGATAATTCTTAAAATTTGGAAGTTGTAACCCTCCTAGATCAAATTTCCATGTCAATTTTTCCAACGATATTCTTGATATCTTACCTTTCCAGAGAAACTTCCTCACATATTTGTTTAACTCTTGAAAAAACCTCTGGGGTAATTGTATTGGTAATGATTGAAATAAATATTGTAGTCTCGGGAATATATTCATTTTTATAGTATTTACTCTACCTACTAATGTTATTGGTAATGCCATCCATTTATCAAGATCTTCCTGAATTTTTTTCAAAAGTGGTGAATAATTTAATTTGTATAAGTTTTTTATATCATTATCAACTCTTATACCTAAATATTTTATACCATTTGCCGGCCATCTAAATTGAGGTTATTAATCGACATTGACTATAGTCTCCATTAGTAAGAGGTAAAATTTCACTTTTATCCCAATTTACTTTGTAACCTGATATTTTCCCATATTAGATAGATAGATAGATAGATACTTTATTCATCCCCATGGGGAAATTGAACTTTTTTTCCAATGTCCCATACACTTGTTGTAGCAAAACTAATTACATACAATACTTAACTCAGTAAAAAAATATGATATGCATCTAAATCACCATCTCAAAAAGCATTAATAATAGCTTTTAAAAAGTTCTTAAGTCCTGGCGGTAGAATTGTAAAGCCTAATGGCATTGGGGAGTATTGACCTCTTCATCCTGTCTGAGGAGCATTGCATCGATAGTAACCTGTCACTGAAACTGCTTCTCTGTCTCTGGATGGTGCTATGTAGAGGATGTTCAGAGTTATCCATAATTGACCGTAGCCTACTCAGCGCCCTTCGCTCAGCTACCGATGTTAAACTCTCCAGTACTTTGCCCACGACAGAGCCCGCCTTCCTTACCAGCTTATTAAGACGTGAGGCGTCCCTCTTCTTAATGCTTCCTCCCCAACACGCCACCACAAAGAAGAGGGCGCTCTCCACAACTGACCTATAGAACATCTTCAGCATCTCACTACAGACATTGAATGACGCCAACCTTCTTAGGAAGTACAGTCGACTCTGTGCCTTCCTGCACAAGGCATCTGTGTTGGCAGTCCAGTCTAGCTTCTCGTCCAACTGTACTCCCAGATACTTGTAGGTCTTAACCTGCTCCACACATTCTCCATTAATGATCACTGGCTCCATATGAGGCCTAGATCTCCTAAAGTCCACCACCATCTCCTTGGTCTTGGTGATATTGAGACGCAGGTAGTTTGAGTTGCACCATATCACAAAGTCCTGTATCAGTTTCCTATACTCCTCCTCCTGTCCATTCCTGACACACCCCACTATGGCCGTGTCATCAGCGAACTTCTGCACATGGCAGGACTCTGAGTTATATTGGAAGTCTGATGTGTACAGGGTGAACAGGACCGGAGAGAGCACGGTCCCCTGCGGCGCTCCTGTGCTGCTGACCACCGTGTCAGACCTACAGTCTCCCAACCGCACATACTGAGGTCTATCTGTCAAGTAGTCCACTATCCAATCCACCATGTGAGAGTCTACTCCCATCTCCGTTAGTTTGTGCCTTAAGATCTTGGGCTGGATGGTGTTAAAGGCACTAGAGAAGTCAAGGAATGTAATCCTCACAGCACAACTGACCCCCTCTAGGTGAGAGAGTGATTTGTGCAGCAAATACGTGATAGCATCCTCCACTCCCACCTTCTCCTTATATGCAAACTGAAGAGGATCCTGGGCGTGCCTGGTTTGTGGCCTCAGATTCTGTATTATCAGCCGCTCCATGGTCTTCATCACGTGCGACGTCAAGGCAACAGGTCTGAAGTCATTCAACTCCTTTGGTTGTGGTTTCTTCGGTACCGGGACAATACAGGATGTCTTCCACTGTCTGGGTACTCTTCTCTGCTCCAGGCTCATGTTGAAGATGCGCTGTAGTGGTTCTCCCAGCTCAGTAGCACAGGCCCTCAGTAATCGTGGGGAAACTCCATCCGGTCCAGCCGCCTTGCTGGTACAGATCTTCCTCAGTTGACCTTCCACCTGTGCAGCCGTAATTCTGGGCGTGGGCAAGGTCTCCTGTGAGTGGCTATTTTCCTGTGAGGGAAGTAAGCCTGGTGTGGATTTCTGCGGTGAGGATGAGATTGAGCTGTCGAACCTGTTGAAGAAGTTGTTCAGCTGGTTCGCTTTCTCCACATCTCCACTTATGTTCGCCCTCCGCTTTGCACCGCATCCGGTGATGATCTTCTTCCCATCCCACACCTCCTTCATGCTTTTTTTCTGCAGCTTTTGTTCTAGCTTCCTCCTATACTGCACCTTTGCCCCCCTCATCTGTACTCTGAGTTCCTTCTGAACTCTTTTAAGCTCCAACCGATCACCATCTTTAAAGGCCCTCTTCTTCTGGTTTAGGAGGCCTTTGATGTGACTAGTGATCCAGGGCTTATTATTGGGATAGCAGCGAACAGTTCTAACAGGGACAATTGCATCCACACAAAAGTTAATATAGTCCGTTGTGCATTCAGTGACCTATAATCTTCTAATCTATAAGATAATTTACATAATGAATGTAATGGATCTGTTAAATAAAGAAGAACATCATCAGCAAATAAATTAATCTTGTATTCTTCCTGATTAACTCTGAAACCCTTAATATCTGGGTCCATTCTTATTAATTCAGCTAATGGCTCTATTGCCAACACAAACAAAGCAGGTGATAATGGACAACCTTGCCTAGTTGATCTTGTTAACTGAAATGGTGTCGAAATTTGACCATTTGTCACTACTTTAGCTTTGGGATTAGTATTTAAGGTTTTAATCCATTTTATAAATGATGTTCCTAATCCATATTTTTCCAATACCTTAAATAAAAAATCCCATTCCAATCTATCAAATGCTTTTTCTGCATCTAAAGCAACTGCCACACTCGTTTCCTCCCTCTTTTGCGCTAAATGGATTATACTAATTAACCGGGTTACATTATCTGCCGATTGTCTATTTTTGATAAATCCTGTTTGATCCATATGCACTAATTTTGATAAGCATTTAGATAATCTATTAGATAAGATTTTTTGCTATTATTTTATAATCAGTATTTAATAAAGAAATAGGTCTATATGATGCTGGCTTTAAAAGATCTCTATCTTTTTTTGGCAATACTATTAAAATATCTGTCGAAAAAGATTCTGGAAGTCTATGCGTTCTTTCCGCTTGATGTATTAACTCCATAAAGGGAGAAATTAATAAATCTTTAAACATTTTATAAAATTCAGGCGGAAAACCATCTTCTCCTGGAGATTTATTACTTTGAAGTGATCCCAGAGCTTCTTCAACCTCCTTCACTGTAAAAGGCATACCTAATCCCTTCTGTTCTTCCGTATTTAATTTTGGAAGAGTTATTTGTGCTAAAAATCTTTCTATCTTAACATCATCATTTTTTGATTCTGATTTATACAACTCAGAATAAAAATTCTTAAAAGCCTCATTAATTTCTAGAGGCTTATAAGTAACTTTATTCACTGTTGTTCGGATTGCATTTATTGTTTTAGAAATCTGATCTGTTTTTAACTGGCATGCAAGGACCTTATGTGATCTTTCACCTAGTTCATAATATCTCTGTTTAGTTCTCATAATTGCTTTTTCTGTTCGATATGTCTGGAGTGTATTATATTTTAACTTCTTATTAATAAGTTGTCTTCGTTTTTCTTCTGTCATATTTCTTTGAGATTCTTTTTTCTAATTTTATAATCTCTTTTTCCAATTGATCTATTTCTATCATATATTCCTTCTTAATTTTAGAAGTATAACTTATTATCTGACCTCTCAAATATGCCTTCATTGCTTCCCACAATATAAATTTATCATCAACTGAATGTAAATTTGTATCTAAAATGAACTGAATCTGCTTTTTCATAAAATCACAAAAATCTTGACGTTTTAGTAGAATTGAGTTAAATCTCCATCTATAAATTGATTCCTCTTTATCTATCATTATCATTGTCATTATTAAAGGAGAGTGATCAGACAATATTCTTGCTTTATATTCCACATTTTCACTCTATCTTGAATATTCGTTGATAATAGGAAAAAATCTATCCTTGAGTATGTTTAATGTCTATTTGAATAAAATGAATAATCTCTTTCTTTTGGATTGATTCTTCTCTATATATCAATCAAATTTAAGTCTTTCATCAATGATAGAGTTAATTTTGCTACTTTTGATTTTGTAATAGCCTTTATTGATCTATCTAAAACTGGATCTAGACAAAAATTAAAATCTCCACCTATTAATATTTTATCATGTGCGTTAGCCAAATTCAAAAAGACCTCCTGTATAAATTTTACATCATTTTCATTTGGTGCATAAATATTCATAAGAGTACATAGTTTTGAAAAAATTTGACAATGTATAATTAAATATCTTCCTGCCGAATCAATTAATACATTTTGTATTTTAATTGGTAAATTTTTATTAACCAAAATTGCAACTCCTCTCGCCTTTGAGTTAAATGAAGCTGCAATAACATTTCCAACCCAGTCTCTTTGTAATTTCTGATGTTCTATGTCCGTTAAGTGAGTTTCTTGTAGGAAAGCTATATCTATTTTCATTTTTTTAATATATGTTAAAATTCTTTTTCTTTTTACTGGTCCATTAAGCCCATTAACATTAAAACTTAAAAAAATTCAATAAATTAGTCATTGTTTTTAATTATGTTACTCCAATCTATAATAATACCTGATCTTTCAACTTTCGTGGTATCCTGGGAAATCTTTTTAGAAGTCTCCATGTTGCTATGTGTGTCCCCACCAATCATCCAGGCAAAAAAATAGAAGAAAAATAGAGTTTAAGGAAAAAAACAAAATACCCCCCTACTAATGTTGTGAAAGAAAAAAAAAACACAACATTACCCCCCCTGTAATGCTTATTGAGAGGGTGATTTTAGATGCATATCATATTTTTACTGAGTTAAGTATTGTATGTAATTAGTTTTGCTACAATAAGTGTATGGGACATTGGAAAAAATGTTGAATTTCCCCATGGGGATGAATAAAGTTTCTATCTATCTATCTATGATTACACACGTGAATCCCGTAGTAACCGATTCAAAGCTCCCCAGCCCCCCCCGCAACGTAAAAAGTATATATATAAGAAAAGAAAAAACATATTATTCTCAATTAACATTTCTAAAATTTTACTTTTCTCCCTTGTATCATCCTTAAATGTCCATCAGTTCCATTCGCTATCTCTGTCTTCGTCTTTAACCATTACGTTTATAAATCTCTACGTTTAATTAGCGAATAGATGGAAGTTTTTGTACGAACACCTCCGCATCTCGATAATTGGGAAAAAATCTTTTTCCCTCTTCCAAAAAATTTATCAGTGTTGCTGGGTGACGCATTAAAAATTTGTAACCTTTTTCCCATAAGACTTCTTTTGCTGAATTAAATTCTTTCTCTTCAAAAGGTTATAACTTATATCAGGATAAAAAAGAACTGGTTTCTCTGCTATCATCAATGGACCCTTTCTTCTTTTGGCACCTTGGACAGCCGCCCTCAAAATCTTTTCTTTATCCTGGTATCTTAAACATCTTATCAAAATTGATCACGGATTTTGATTATCTTGAGATCTTGGCCTTAAGGCTCTGTGCACCCTTTCAATCTCAATTGAAGTTTCTTCTCCCATTTCCAATTTTTTAGGGATCCATTTTTGGAAAAAAAAATTATTGGGTCTTCTCCTTCGGTACCTTCTTTAAGTCCAACAATTTTAATATTGTTACGTCTACTAAAATTTTCAAGCTTATCAAATTTTTCCACGAGTTGTTTTCTTTCTGATGTCCAGGCATTATTATCAACTTCAATTTCCTTCATTCTTCCATCCATGTCTTCCATTTTATTTTCCAAATCTGTAATTTTCTTTTCCATTTTTTATTGTTTCTTTGTCATTTTAGCAAACATAGCCTCCATATTTATTATTTTTTTCTTTAATTACTTTTTGGTTACTTTTAATTACTTTTAATGCATTTAATTTATGCATTATTTACCTCAAAGTCTTTTTTATATTTTCAGAGGAATTTTCATCTCCATCTGAGTAGGCTACGATCAATTATGGAAAACCCTGAACATCCTCTACGTAGCACCATCCAGAGACAGAGAAGCAGTTTCAGCGACAGGTTGCTTTCGATGCAATGCTCCTCAGACAGGATGAAGAGGTCAATACTCCCCAATGCCATTAGGCTTTACAATTCAACCGCCAGGAGTAAGATATGTTAAAGTGCCGGGGTTGATTGTATTTAATGTATTTAAGTAAACTACTTAAGAACTTTTTAAAAGCTATTATTAATGCTTTTTGAGAGAGTGATTTAGATGCATATCATATTTTTACTGAGTTAAGTATTGTATGTAATTAGTTTTGCTACAACAAGTGTATGGGACATTGGAAAAAAATGTTGAATTTCCCCATGGGGATGAATAAAGTATCTATCTATCTATCTTCGTCTGATTAGGGGACGTCACGCAATGACGTAGGATCGAGACGCTGGAACCCAGCCCTCCCGTAAAAAAATCAATAAATTAATGTTTAAATGAAGAAAAATTAGTCAATGCTTTCATAAGGTTACTTATAAATTACTCCGGCTTGTTTTAAGCTGTGCCTCATAAACAGAGGACGAAGAAAATTACTACCGCGAAGACAGCTCAAGTTCGAAAAGAATCAAGGCCTACTTCTACCGAAGAACCGCGGACTCAGGTACAACACATAACTGGCGAAACAGAACAGGAAACTGCGGCAGCATCGGCCATTTCTAAAGGAAAGGATCAACGAGAACTGCGCAAGCGTAAAAGAACGAGCATGCGCAAACGAGAGCAACCAGAGCTGCAAATTTCAGTTGCGACTTCAACTGAGAGTGACTTCATTGCATTTTTGATTTAACCATTCTTCCTTTGCAATATTGCGCACTTGTCTGTTTAGCTCTCTGAATTGCACTTCATTATTCTTCACTAACCTTCTTTGTTCCATCAGATGTAGAATTTCTTGGGTTATCCACCCCTTGTTGGTGTGTTGTGTTTCTTGTATTTGGATTATCTCCCCTGCTGATTGCTGTATAGCATATTTAAATCTGTCCCAAATAGGTGTTGTTTCGTTTTCGTTGAGGTGTTCTTCTACAGCTGTCTTGAATTGTTGCTAAGTATGCTATCTTTTTTTTTGTTCTCCCAACACCGACTTCTCTTTTTTCCACGTTTCAGTTTCTTTAATTTTGTTTTGATGGTAGCTATTACTGGATGGTGATCTGAACAACAGTCTACTCCTGAATAGGATTTAGAATTTGTGATATTATTTCTAAAGGGTTCATTGACGGTAATGAAATCTATTTGATTCCTTGTTCTATCTCCAGGGCTAATCCAAGTACACAATCTACGTGGATGGTTTTTATACCAAGTATTGGTGGTCACTTGGTTGTATCTGACACATCAGTCAGTAAACCTTTCTCCGTTTTCAATTTTCTCCCCAGCCCAAAGGGTCCTATAATATTATCAACCGTTTTCTGTCCAACTTTGGCGTTAAAATCTCCCATGATTAGTTTTATATCCTGAGATTTACATTGCCCTGTCGAGATCTTCATAAAACTTGTTATTATCCTCTTCGTCCCCATCATTTGTTGGTGCGTAGGCTTGGACTATGCTAATGTTAAAAGGGTTAACCCTTAATTTAACTAAAAGCAGCCGATCCAAAATCGCCCAATATGGCATAAGACATTTTGATACTTTGTATTATTTCAAATTCTCACTAAACTAAACACTGACGGAAGGGAAGAACAACTACTTCACAATTCATATTGGAACCAAACGGCGGTGGTAAAAACTGATAATAATATAAGTAGTTGGACTAAAATTTAAAGAGGATTTAGACAGAGACGCGTTGCCTCATTGGAATTTTAAAATATCTATAGTGAAAGGATTCTCAGAGAAATAGAAGACCTAGATGGGATAAAAATTTGAGGTGTTAACATCAACAATATAAGATATGCAGACGATACCACCCTAATAGCAAGTGCTACAGAAGACCTACAAATCCTCCTAGGCAAAGTAATGCAAACAAGTGCAGATTCTGGTCTAACCATCAACTGTAAAAAAAAAAAGTATGGTAACATCGAAACAGCAGGATACTCCCAACGGCAAGTTGTACATCGGTAACCAAGAGGTTGAACAAAAGGCCAGTTTCAATTACCTTGGTAGCTTTATATTGTTACTTGTTATTCGTTATTCAAATAACAAGCCATAGGTAACAAAGGACTTTAAGGACATCCTGAACACTAAAAAGAGGGCGTTTGGAGATGGAAATAGGGAGGAGCTGAGGACAATACAGAGGGACCTGAAAGCCAAGTTCAGGGAGGTTAAAGACAGGTATAGGAGGAAGCTTGAGTGGAAACTCCAGCAGAACAACATGAGAGAGGTCTGGAGTGGGATGAGGACCATCACTGGGTTCCGGCAAACTAGCAACAGAGGAGCTGAAGGCAGTGTGGACAGGGCCAACGAACTTAACCTGTTCTTCAACAGATTTGACACTGTGGCCTCTGCCCATCCCCCACGATTCATCTGTTGTCGGCCCCCAACCAACACATACTCCACTCTCGCCTCCTACCCCTCCTCACAGCCTCCCACCCTGCTCTCATGACTACATCCCTCCCCCACCTGAAACCACCATGATGGGCTTCACAGCTGAACGGGTGAGAAGACATCTGAAACCTCTCAACCCCCAAGCAAGGCTGCAGGCCCGGATGGTGTCAGCCCCAGGGTGCTCAAAGCCTGTGCCCCCCAGCTATTTGGGGTACTACACCATGTCTTCAACCTGAGCCTGAGTCTCCAGAGGGTTCCTGTGCTGTTGAAGCCGTCCTGCCTCGTCCCTGTACCGAAGGCACCGTGCCCCAGTGGCTCCAATGACTACAGACCGGTGGCATTGACCTCCCACATCATGAAGACCCTGGAGAGACTTGTTCTAGAGCAGCTCCGACCTATGGTTAGGCCACACTTAGACCCCCTCCAGTTTGCCTATCAACCCCGACTAGGATTTGAGGAAGCCATCATGTACCTGCTGAACCGTGTCTACGCCCACCTGGACAAGCCGGCGAGCACTGTGATGCTCATGTCTTTTGACTTCTCCAGTGCGTTCAACACCATCCGCCCTGCTCTGCTGGGTGAGAAGCTGACAGTGATGCAGGTGGATGCTTCCCTGGTGTCATGGATTATTGATTACCTGACTGGCAGACCACAGTACGTGCGCTTGCAACACTGTGTGTCAGACAGAGTGGGCAGCAGCACTGGGGCTCCACAGGGGGCTGTCCGGTCTCCCTTTCTCTTCACCATCTACACCTCGGACTTCAACTACTGCACAGAGTCTTGCCATCTTCAGAAGTTTTCTGATGACTCTGCCATAGTTGGATGCATCAGCAAGGGAGATCAGGCTGAGTGCAGGGTTACGGTGGGAAACTTTGTCACATGGTGTGAGCAGAATCATCTGCAGCTCAATGTGAAAAAGACTAAGGAGCTGGTGGTGGACCTGAGGAGGGCCAAATCACCGGTGACCCGCTTCCATCCATGGAGTCAGTGTGGACATGGTGGAGGATTACAAGTACCTGGGGATACGAATTGACAATAAACTGGACTGGTCAAAGAACACTGAGGCTGTCTACAAGAAGGGTCAGAGCCGTCTCTATTTCCTGAGGAGGCTGAGGTCCTTTAACATCTGCCGGACGATGTTGAAGATGTTTTACGAGTCTGTAGTGGCCAGTGCTATCATGTTTGCTGTTGTGTGCTGGGGCAGCAGGCTGAGGGTAACAGACACCAACAGAGTCAACAAACTCATTTGTAAGGCCAGTGATGTTGTGGGGGTGGAACTGGACTCTCTGACGGTGGTGTCTGAAAAGAGGATGCTGTCCAAGTTGCATGCCATCTTGGACAATGTCTCCCATCCACTCCATAATGTACTGGTTAGGCACAGGAGTACATTCAGCCAGAGACTCATTTCACCGAGATGCATAGGAAGTCATTCCTGCCTGTGGCCATCAAACTTTACAATTCCTCTCTCGGAATGTCAGCCGATCTGAGCCAATAGGCTGGTCCTGGACTTATTTCCACTTGGCATAATTTACTTAATATTATTTCATTACTTCTGGTTTTATTTTGCTATATTTCTACTCTATTCTTGGTTGGTGCAACTGTAACAAAAACCAATTTCCCTCGGGATCAATAATGTATGTCTGTCTATCTGTCTATATCACAAGATGCTGGAAGTAAAGAAGAAATAAAAAGTAGAATTGGTATTACCAAAACCAACTTCCAAAAAACGATTTTTACCAACAGACACAATTCTATGATAACACGGTTTAGGCTACTAAAATGTGACATCTGGTCAATCTTGTATGCTTCTGAAACATGGACTGGAAACACCAGAACTCCAAAGAAACTTCGAAGCAACAGAAATGCGGTTTCTTAGAAGAATGCTGAAAATATCATATAGAGATAGGGTAACTAATGAGACAATGCTCCAACGTGCCCATACAAAAAGCTCTTTAATAAGAACTTTAAGTGAGTGGAAACTTAAAGTACTGCAAAATTAAATGGGACCAATTCCAAAGGGGGTGGGGTGGGTGAGTCTGGGACTTTGTGAAGGAGCCCTAACTCCATCCTCCTCATTCCTCATTCCCCTTCTCACTCTCCTCCCTCACGAGGCATGTGTCTGTGTGTGAGAGACTGCCTGCGCAGTCGCACTCCATCAACGATGTGCTCTCCCCCCCAGCACACTCGCACTCCTCTGCACACAACAATCCTCACCAGCTCAGAAGATCCAAAAATCTTATACACTCCCTCCTGCACCAACTCCTTAGCCATGTGTTAAACGGTATAATCTTCCGATTCCTGGCACGTGGCACAGATGACAGTCCTGAGATCACAGCCCTGGATGAGCTGCCCTTTAACTTAGCAGCTCACTCCCTGAACTCCCTTTACAGAACCTCGTTACTCGACCAGACCATATATCAGAACCTTGCATGCAGGAGACAACATGCCATCCTGGAATCTCATTCTCACCCATAGGACGTCCTATCATTTCCCTGAAGGAATGAATCACCTCTAACCACAGCTCGCCTCTTCTCCACCCTTCCCTCCTCAGTCTCAGAGCCAGACTAAGTGCCAGAGACCCTTCTGCTGTGACCTTCCTTTACGTGGTCATCCCCACCATCCCCGACAGTATCTAAATTGATAACTGTGTTGTTCAGGGGGATGGACACAGGGGTAAACTGCTCTCGCTGTATCCCCCTTCCCTTCCTGACAGTCACCCAGTTTCCTGTGCCGTGCTTCTTGGATGCAACTACCTCTCAAATGTCCTACCTATCACCCCTTCAACCTCCCGAATGATCTGGAGTTCATCCAGTTCCAGCTGCAACTCCTGAATGTGGATTGTTTGGAGCTGAAGCTGGATGCCCTTCTCACAGGTGTAGTTATCAGGGACACAGGAGGGACCCCTGCCTTCCCACATCCCGCAAAGGAGCTTTCCACTATCCCGCCTGGCATCTCTAGTTACAACTGAACAAATGAAAAGGGGGCAAAAAAAAATTCTACCTTTGGCATGATTTTGCCTTCTCTGACTGAAGGCTCTCCTCACTGAAACCTAAAGAGCTAAAGCGGCAAAGTCTCCGCTCTGACTCTGTCCACTCCAACAGTGACCGCTCCTCTTGCTCCTGCCTGACTTGTTCTTGATAATCAACCCTAAATACAGATTGGCCACTGCTGAAAGCTCAAAAATAACCTGCCCTGAACCACTGCCTTTAATACTCGGTCGGTGAACCTGAGTGAATTACGTCCTCTCAAGCGTCTGATCTCTCCGATTATCGATGGGTCAAAGCTTGGTAGGGCAACACAAGGATGAATGTCTGATCGAAACCCATCCAACAGTCTGAGCAGGTGACCACCCTCACCACAGCGTGAACCCACCACTGTCTCTGCAGCGTGGATCAGTGTGTGAATGCCTTCCCACCGTCTGAGCAGGTGACCACCCTCACCACAGTGTGAACCCACCACCGTCTCTGCAGTGTGGATCAGTGTGTGAATGCCTTCCCACAGTCTGAGCAGGTCAACATCCTCTCACTGCTGAAAACAGTCCGGTGTGTCGGTAGGTGAGATGAAAGTGTGAATCCGTTCTGACAATCTGAGGAAGGTGAACAGTTTCTCCCGAGTGTGAACTAACTGATGCTCCTTCAGTTGAGATGGCTGAATGAATCCCTTCCCACAGTCTGAGCAGTCGAATAACTTCTACTCACTGTGAACCTGTTGATGTTTTTTAAAATGAGATGATTGAGTGAATCCCTTCCCACATTCAGAGCAGATGAACGGCCTTTCCCCAGTGTGAACAAACCGGTGTCTCTGCAGCATGGATGACTGAGTGAATCCCTTCCCACATTCGGAGCAAGTGAATGGCCTGTCCCACGCGTGGACTAACTGATGGGTCAGCAGAGAAGATGACTGGGAGAATCCCTTCCCACAGTCGGAGCAGGTGAACGGCCTGTCTCCAGTGTGAACTCGCTAGTGTGTCTGTAGCATGGATGACAGAGTGAATGCCTTCCCACAGTCGGAGCAGGTGAACGGCCTCTCCCCAGTGTGAAGCCACTGGTGTTCCAGTAGGTGAGATGATCGACTGAATCTTGTCCCACATTCAGAGCAGCAGAACGGCTTCTCCCCAGTGTGAACTTGCTGGTGGGTGTCTCTGTAGCATGCATGACCGAGTGAAAGCGTTCCCACAATCTGAGCAGATGGACAGCCTCTCCCCAGTGTGAATTCGTTGATGCATTTTCAAGTCAGATGACTGTGTGAATTCTTTCCCACAGTCTGAGCAGCTGAATGGCTTCTCCCCAGTGTGAATTCTGTTGTGCTTCAAAAATGTAGATGACCGAGTGAATCCCTTCCCACATTCAGAGCAGCTGAATGGTTTCTCCCCAGTGTGAACTCGCTGCTGTACCTTCAGTTGAGAAGACCAAGTGAATTTATTCCCACATTCAGAGCACGTGAAAGGCCTCTGCCTTGTGTGGACTAACTGGTGTCTCTGTAGTGTGGATGAGCGAGTGAATCCCTTCCCACAGTCGGAACAGGTGAATGGCCTCTCCCCAGTGTGAACTCACTGTTGTCTCTGTAGTGTGGATGAGCGAGTGAATCCCTTCCCACAATCTGAGCAGGTGAATGGCCTCTCCCCGGTGTGAATCCGGTAGTGCTTCACAAGGGTGGATAACTGAGTGAATCCCTTCCCACGTTCAGAGCATGTGAATGGCCACTCCCCAGTGTGAACTGACTGGTGTGTCAGTAGGTGAGATGACTGAGTGAATCCCTTCCCACAGTCTAAGCACATGAATGGCCTCTCCCCAGTGTGAACTCGCTGTTGTCTCTGTAGTGTGGATGAGCGAGTGAATACCTTCCATTCATCTGATGAAGGTGAACGGCATCTTCTCAGAATGAACTCGCTGGTGTTCGTTCAGTTGAGATGATTGAGTGAATCTTTTCCCACATTCAGAGCAGGTGAATGGCTGTGTGTGAACCTGCTGGTGTCACAGTTGAGTGTGTGAATGCCTTCCCACCGTCCGAGCAGATCAATATCCCCTCACTGGTGTATTTTTGGATGTATCTTCAGCCTCGATGATAGATTGAATTGCTTCCCACAGTCAGAACAGGTGGAGCATCTCTCTGTGCTGTGAACTTGCTGATGTATCTTCAGGCTGGATGACAGAGTAATTCCCCTCCCACACACAGAGTGGGTGAATGGCCTCTCGCCACTGTGAACTCACTGGAGTGTCCGCGGGTAGGCTGTGAGTGTGTTCTCAGCACCCCAGTTCCAGTGGATTTCACTGAGTTACAACAGAAAACTTCATTTCAGACACAAAATACATTTCCAGCCGGCATGAGATTAACTCTTCATCTCCAAGGATCGATAACAGATGTGTTGGTCTTGCAAAGAAAGTATTTCGTCACTTCTTATATATCTGGACACAGACAGCAAAACTGACATGTTGAGATTCCCTTGCACAAGTGTTCTGCCATTTCAAACCTGTAAAAATATTTGAAAGGACATCAGTGGGTGAAGAACAATTATTCAGGTGAGGTTTTAGTCTGTCAGGAGCTCTGGCATCACAATGTTATGAAGTTCATCTCACGTTGGAGCTGAAGGGCTTGTACTGTGCTATAAATTTCTATATACTGCTACAAACTCCTCATCTTCTGACAAGGTATATATCAGGCATCCTGACTAACCAACAAATTCTCTGCCTGTATGAGAATAGGGGATTTCTGCCCTCAATTAACTTGTGAGTTGCCTCAATTTGACTCTGTCCATTTGATGTTATTTCAAGTTCTTGTCACGCCCCACAGCACTACAAAAGAGCACTTGTTATTACATGTCTGATCCTGTCGATTTTCTAATGACTTTGATCCCCTCCCAACAAGCGCTTGACAGTAATACACCCATCGATGGCAATGCCAACGAACATGAAGGGAATGGTAGTGGTTATTCTCATTGGAATGTGGTAATTTTGCGATGCGAAAGCCACAAGTCTCTTGTCATCGATGACAAAGGTGTTTCATACCGTTATTTACCCAGAGAGAACTAAAGCTGATGGAAGGATTTTTTTTTTTTTTGCCAAACAGCACCAGTATCTTTTCCAGACTCAGACTCAAATTGTAAAGGTGCTACAAAATACCAGACCGGTGGCTCGCACTGCCCTTCAGTACCCTGGGGCTGGTACCGTCTGGGCCAGAGTCTCTAGTCTCTCCAGCTGTCCGTTCAACCTGCCTCGACGGCAGGGAGGGTGTGTGGTCTTGGCCAGTGGGAGAGTGGACAGCAGTAGGTCCCCTGCTGAACCTGCTGAGAAAAACAAATCCACTTCATTGGCCCTGTCCAGGCAAGCCTCCGATCTTCCTTTCTTTAACCTTGAAGCCGGTGACCTGCTTCGTAGCCGACTACACGCCCGCTATGCTACCCTACTGGAGCTTGTACTCCAGCTTCCTCTTGTAGGGACCTTCAAACCTACCTCAGCCCTGCCCTCCGTTCACCCCGTTCTCGCCTCAGTGCTTGTCTTGTCTCCACACCTGGAGGCTTTCTTCTCCTTATTCAGAGGTTCTTTAGGGTCGCTGGTGATCCGGGGCTTGTGGCTGATGAAGCAACATATACAGCCCTGGCTGGCAAGATGGCGTTCTCGCAGAATTTGATGCGGCCCAGGGGGCTTCCCTTGGGAACGTCACAAGAAGAGCATTTTTAGTTCTGGGTGCCTGTGTCCTCACCACTCTAGCAATATGGGTCTGTTGGATCATGCGATGTATCTTTCTCGGTAACCCCCCACCTCCGCTGTTCCAAAGCCTTCAGCTGATTTTAGCTTACACGATTTAATCACGTCTAAGCATTCTGTTCTGCCTGTTGCTTGATCATATATAAAGCACAATTATTACGATGCGAGAACCCTTCTTTTTTTTTTACAGATGGATCAAAGGATAATTTAACCGGAAAATTAGCTGTGGTTGTTTTTGTGCCCGGATGATAGGTAACGATGAGGAAATGACTTACTGACCGTTCACTGGCAGTCACAGCGGAACTGGTGGCCATCATCTTGGGCTGACAGTAGGTGGAGGAAAGTTTGTGCTGACGTGTGGCGATGTGAATGGGAAGCTGTATTGAAATGGCCGTCAGGAGATCCCGCCTGTGTTGGACAGAAGATAGGACCACGCCAAAGTGGTCTGTACGTCTCCCTTGGCAGCCCGTCCCACACCACTGATCTCCCTCCTGGTACTTCTCCTTGCTGCCGAACAATTGCCACACATCCCCCCCTACACCCCCTCTCTCTCTCACTACCATTCAGGGAGTGTTTACACGGGAGGCCGCACTTCACCAGCGAGTGTGTTAGTGTCACATACTGTATGCAGTGCTGCCAGTGGAGCCTGTGTTATATTGGCGAGATGCAGCGTAGATTGGGAGGTCGCTCCACAAACACCTTCACTCTTTTAGCCAGGAAAAGCGGTAGGTTCCCACTTCTGAAAGCGTATATGTTTCCACATGTAATTGGCAAAGATGCTTTGCATATCTAAAACAGCTTTCAAATTGAGGAAACAGCCTTGAGGTGTATTTTGTTCCAAATAAAAAACATCACGATTGAGGGAAGCAACCTTTCTTTCCTGTGACCAGAAACAAGTTGTTATTTGAGACCAATACTGAGCTGAGCTGCACACACTGAATAAGTCCTGTGAATTTGGAGATTTGACAGACTTACCAGATGGGGACAAAATAGTCTGTGGAACCACAGATAATAGGCTCAGAGAAAGACAGCTCCGTGAGGAAAATGACTTTTTGCCAAAGGCTGTGGATATGTGTTGGACTGTGACAAGGAACGGGAAAACCCAAACGCAGGACACCGGCACGGAGATAGAGTTGGGATGCAGACGAGGGCGTGAGCGTGGCTGGGGCTGAACGGCAAACAGGAGGGTGAGCGGAAAAGCAGCAGGCAGGCAAAACTTACCTTGACACAGGGCGTTGCTGGAGCTGAAGGACAAACAGGAGACAGGCGGCAGGCAAAACTTAGCTTGACAGGAAGAGACAGAGTTACACGGGTAAACCTCGGCACTGAAGTAAAACTTAGAATGCACAATCCGAGGCGGCTGGGAACTTGAATTACCACACTGGCTGACACAGTGACCTGGCGATGAGCGGATGCAAAGCCGGGGTATTTACGCTGCAGGTTTAGATGAGAATCAGGTGTGTCGCAACAAGGGGAATTAGGAGAATATGGGGGGATTAACGGTTGGGACCGTGACACGGACAGCAGAGAGCACACGAGCACAAGCTGGGGAACTGCACAGGCCGAGGTGACGGTGCATACTATGAAAAAGGGGGGAGGCGGGCAGAACTCATGTTGTTACCCAAAGCAACAGAAAAGCAAAGAAATAAGGGCAGAATTAAGACGGCACCAAGTGGCTGCAAAAACGGCCTAATTCTTGCCTTTAATACCTCATTTTTCCCTTTTCAGGGTTGGTCGGGTTCTATCGAGGCTCTGAGCTGCCAGTGGCATTCGCAACCTATTTTCTTTTACGGTGGATGGGTTCCAGTTCCGGGTGCTCTTTGGCCGACCGGTTTTTGACATTCTCCAGGCCCGCCTCCGGGGTGCGGACCTGTGGATGCCTGATTTCAGGCTGGTGTTGCCGACAGTGGCGTCGCAGGATAGGGAACATCGTGGATCTCGCTGCGGCACACTTTTAATAGGATAACAGCGACTGTCAGTCTCCCCTTTTGCTGTGAAAATGAGTGATATTGCTCGTGAGAGAGGGAGCCTTTGACACGTCGAGCTGTCGGGTAAACAACAGTTTTTGTTGACTGCAGATGTTGTCTTTTCCATAGATGCCGCTGGAACTGCTGAGATCCTCCAGCATTCTCTGTGTGTTGCTATGGTCTCTCTCTGGCGTTTCCTGTTGCTTGGTGGTGGGGGGCGCTGACATTCTGTGTGTGTTGCTATGGTTTCTCTCTGGTGTTTCCTGTTGCTTGGTGGTGGGTGGGCGCTGACATTCTGTGTGTGTTGCTATGGTTTCTCTCTGGTGTTTCCTGTTGCTTGGTGGTGGTGGGCGCTGACATTCTGTCTGTGTTGCTATGGTTTCTCTCTGGTGTTTCCTGTTGCTTGGTGGTGGGGGGCGCTGACATTCTGTGTGTGTTGCTATGGTTTCTCTCTGGTGTTTCCTGTTGCTTGGTGGTGGGGGGCGCTGACATTCTCTGTGTGTTGCTCTGGTCTGTCGCTGGTGTTTCCTGTTGCTTGGTGGTGGGGGGCGCTGACATTCTGTCTGTGTTGCTGTGGTCTCTCTCTGGTGTTTCCTGTTGCTTGGTGGTGGTGGGCGCTGACATTCTGTGTGTTGCTGTGGTCTCTCTCTGGTGTTTCCTGTTGCTTGGTTGTGGGGGGCGCTGACATTCTATGTGTGTTGCTATGGTTTCTCTCTGGTGTTTCCTGTTGCTTGGTGGCGGTGACAACAGCGCCGGACTCCGGAGCGCAGGCTCCTGTGTTCCAATCCAAGTCGGGTGACACCCCCTCCCCCTCCCGGCACGCCTTCCATCCATGCTGGGTTGAGCGTTGAGCTAGCCACTCGGCCTCGTAAAACACACAAAGGGTCGAGTCAGGAATGTTCATATTGTGACCCCGTTAATCCGAAAAACCAATCCAGACACCACGCGCCAGACAGGAATGGCCGACCGTCTGGTGCGACACGCTAGGGAGGATATATTTGCTACTAATGCATTGTCAACAAGAAATAAAAGACCTACCAAGTGATTAATGCTGATGTACATGTCCTATGTGGACATGATTGTTACCTCCATTCCAATATCTCCTGATAGAACAGAGATGATTAGGACACCAGCAGGGACGGCTGCATCAAGGAAGGTACGCAGAGAGACAATACAGAAAGGATGGCCTGCAACTACGAATAGATGTTCAATATTTGTTCGGGATTATTGGGCAGACAGAGCTGAACTGTCAGCATTGGAAGATATGGTCCTCCAGGGGAACAGGTTCGTGTCTTCAGGTCGTCACACAAGGAAGTGTTCCAGAAGGTTCACGAAGTGCACCCTGATGAGGAAAGAAACGTAAACAACGAGCTGATGAAGTGACGTACTGTCCAAGAATGAACTGAGACATCTGACGGACCACTACTTCATACGAGATATGTCGTACCCACAGACCAGAGCAGCAAGCAAATCCCCTGACTCCACCCCCTGTACCAGACAAGCCGTCCTTCACATTCGGTGATTGGTTGTTTGATTGTAATGGGAAGAGTCATATTGTTGCGACAGACTTCTCTTCCAGTCACCCAGAGTTTGCAACAACACAATCAATATCCAGGCAAGCAATCATCACCTTCTCAAAAACTGCGTTTGCGTGGCATGGAGCTCCACAGAATCATAGAAAACCACAGCACGTTACAGGCCCTTCGGCCCGCAATGTTGTGCCGACCGTGTAACCTACTCTAGAAACTGCCTAGAATTTCTCTAACGCGTGGCCCACTATTTTGCTAAGCTCCGTGTACCTATCTAAGAATCTGTTAAAAGACCTGATACAGGACTTTGTGATATGGTGCAACTCAAACTACCTGCGTCTCAATATCACCAAGACCAAGGAGATGGTGGTGGACTTTAGGAGATCTAGGCCTCATATGGAGCCAGTGATCATTAATGGAGAATGTGTGGAGCAGGTTAAGACCTACAAGTATCTGGGAGTACAGTTAGACGAGAAGCTAGACTGGACTGCCAACACAGATGCCTTGTGCAGGAAGGCACAGAGTCGACTGTACTTCCTTAGAAGGTTGGCGTCATTCAATGTCTGTAGTGAGATGCTGAAGATGTTCTATAGGTCAGTTGTGGAGAGCGCCCTCTTCTTTGTGGTGGCGTGTTGGGGAGGACGCATTAAGAAGAGGGACGCCTCACGTCTTAATAAGCTGGTAAGGAAGGCGGGCTCTGTCGTGGGCAAAGTACTGGAGAGTTTAACATCGGTAGCTGAGCGAAGGGCGCTGAGTAGGCTACGGTCAGTTATGGAAAACTCTGAACATCCTCTACATAGCACCATCCAGAGACAGAGAAGCAGTTTCAGCAACAGGTTGCTATCGATGCAATGCTCCTCAGACAGGATGAAGAGGTCAATACTCCCCAATGCCATTAGGCTTTACAATTCTACGGCCAGGACTTAAGAACTTTTTTAAAGCTATTATTAATGCTTTTTGAGATAGTGATTTAGATGCATATCATATTTTTTACTGAGTTAAGTACTGTATGTAATTAGTTTTGCTACAACAAGTGTATGGGACATTGGAAAAAAGTTGAATTTCCCCATGGGGATGAATAAAGTATCTATCTATCTATCTACCCGCCATTACCGCTGCCCCTGGCAATGCATTGCACACACACACACACACACACACACACACCACTGTCTGTGCAAAAACTTACCTCAGGAACCCCCTTGAAGCTACTAAGAAGCACCTTAAAAATATGCTCGCTCGTGTTAGCCACTTCATCCCTGGCTACCCACACGAACAATGCCTCTCATCAGCTTATACATGTCGATCGGGTCACCTCTCGTCATCCGTCCCTTCACGGAGAAAAGGTCAAGTTTACTCAACCTATACTCATAAGGCATGTTCTGCATCATCCTTGTAAACCTGCGCTGCACACTCTCTATAGCATCTACATTCTTCCTGTAGTGAGGTGACCAGAACTGAAAACAGTAATCCAAGTGGGCTCTTAACAAGGTCTTTGTAGATCTAACATTACCTTGAACACAATTCCACAGTTGATGAAGGTCATCACACCATACGCCTTCCTAGCAACATGTCAACCCGTGCTGTAGCTTTGAGTGTCCTAAGGACAACGATTCATTTATTCTCCACACTGCCAAGAGTCTTAACATTAGTACTGAGCTGTGTCTCCAAATTTGACAGACCAAAACGAATCATTCACACGCAAGTGGGCTGAACACCCCCCGCCAATTCTCAGCCTGTTCCTGCCTCCTAATGATGTCCCGCTTTAACCTCTGACAACCCTGAATGGGAATCAGGATTAAAATCTTTGGCGCTGTGAAGTTCTACTTGTGGCGGACGGTGCGAAGCTGCTCGGCGAAGTGCTCCGCTAACTGGCTCAGGGTGGAGGAGCAACACCTTGTATTCTGTCTCGGTGCACTCCAACCGGATCAGCTGAACCATAACACCCGCCTTGTCTTCTGAATCCGGAGCCCCAAGGGAAAACAGCACCGGCTCACTACAAGGTGACAGCAGAGCTCCGCTCAAACAAAGAAGTGAAACAAAGAGCAGGAGAGTGGTGGTGGAGGGCAACTCGTTGGGTCTGGTTGTCCAGAAGGAAATGGAGAAAGCTCGTGTGGCTTTCCTGGTGGGAGGGGGAGGTGTACATGGACGGGGTATCCACAGTGAAAGTAAGATGATCGGGGCCAGGGGACTTGAAATCATTTGTAATGAGTTTGTGTGTGCTGCTTGGATTTCCAGCATCTGCAGATCTACGCTTGCTCGTGAATGGGAGATTCCGTTTGTTGCGGACGGAGCGAACGTACTTGTCAAAGTCGACTCCTGATCAACGTTGGGTCTCATCGACGTAGAGGAGGCCTCACTGGGAGCAACAGGTACGGCACAGCAACCTGACAGACTCGCAGGTGAAGTGTTGCCTCACTGGGAGCAACAGGTACGGCACAGCAACCTGACAGACTCGCAGGTGAAGTGTTGCCTCACCTGGAAGGTCTGTTCGTGATCCAGACTGGGACTGAGGGAGGAAGTAAATGGGAGTGTATAGAACTTCCCTCGCTTGCAAGGATATGTTCCGGGGGGGGGGGGGGGGTGGGGATTAGTGGGAAGGGACGAATGGAATCCTTGTGGAAAGCAGGACGTTGGGGGTGGGGCTGGGGAGGTAAAGATAGGAAGCTGTTTAGTCAAGACAACCGTACAAATCGGGAGGTTTATAAAAAATGTCAGCTCCTGTGAATGTGTTTGGTGAGCCCATAGTCGGTGTCTTTCTCGGGTCCACTGTCATCTGAATCTGCCAGGGTGGATGGTGGAGGGTTTTACAGAGATGACAAGTGGAGTAGGGGTCAGACGGGTTCACAGAATGGTGATGGGTGTAGGTGTAGAAGGGCTGTCACAGATGGCGGAGGCTACACGGATCGGAGATGTTAACAGAAATGGAGAGAGCTGTAGGGTTTGGAACTATTTTCACAGAGAGCGAGTGGTGTAGCAATGTTTCTCCACCACTGGGGGAATGCACTTCACTTCTACCATTTTTGTCTGTAACCAGCTGGAACCTGTATTGTATCAGAGAGCTTTGCTAATAATGTTCGTGCATCACGATGCTGATGGTACCTGAGCACTCGACTGCAGACCGGCAGCTGTGTCACTGGGAAAATGCTGAACACGCTGATTAAGCAGACAAACAGAATGCACCCTGACCTTGAACTTGTGTCCAAAGCAGTGAATGTACACGCTTGTGCTTTTTTGGAGAACAGCTGTTACTCGCTCTTGTGCCGGTCTTCCCTCGCTGCAAGTAAAAATAAGCGCTGTTATGACTGATACACTCTTTTGAGTTAATTGTTGAGCATAAGACAAAGTGAAAAGGTGCTTGACACCACCTCCTACCCAGACACCCAATCATACCTGCACCTTACTCCCCACGGCTTCGCCATCTCACCACTACACCGCAAGTCATAGGAACTGAAATACTCATTCCATTCATTGAGTCTTCTCCACCATTCGATCATGGCTATAGGATTTTCCCTCTAAACCCCATTCTGCTGCTTTCTACCCTTCACCTTCAACAGCCTTATTAATCAGCAACCCACCATTTACTTACTTAAAGCCTGTTACGCCGCTGGTGTTTAGGATAGTAACGAAGAGGTTCACCAGGATGTGTCTGGATTAGAGGCATGAGCTACTGCGTAAGGAGAGTTCGGACAAACTTGGGCTGTTTTCTCTGGAGTGGAGGAGAATCAGGGTGACCTGAGAGAACTTGATCAGAATAAGAGAGGGATAGAGAGAGAGTAGATAGCCACCATTTTTTAACCGTCCGTGTCAAAATGTCTAAGCCCAGACAGCATGCTTTTGGAGAGATGAGGGAGCTGTGGAATTCATTGCCACGGACGGCTCAGAGGCCAAGCCATCAGGTTTAGTTAAAACAGAATTTGATCAGTTACTGATTAGTAAGGGTGTCAAAGGTCATGGGCGAAGGCAGGAGAATGGGGTTGAGAAGGAAAATTACAGACACTGGGACAGGTACAGAAAGAGGAAACTTTAGAGTGAGACGTGTTAAGGACAGACAGATGGGACAGACTCAGATAGGGGTTCTTGTCCAGCACGGAGCAGTGGGGCTGAACACCGGTTCGTTTTCCACTCTCGGTCCTTCACTGAGACCATTTCTCATCAGTACACGTTTTACAAACAATACGTATCATTGTTCAAGTTCAACATAAATTTATTATCAAAGTGTGTGAACAAAATGCTATCAAACAATTAATTCCTTTTCTTCTTGACAAGGCAACCCAATGCTCACCCCCAGCCTGGGATAGGGAATGGGACCAATTCCAGAGGGGGAGGAGTGGGTGAGTCTGGGACTTTGTGAAGGAGCCCTAACTCCATCCTCCTTATTCCCCTTTTCCCTTCTCACTCCCCTCCCTCCCACTCCACTGCATGTGTTTGTGTGTGAGAGACCTGCCTGCCCAGTCATACACCATCAGCGATGTGCGCTTCCCCCAACACACTCACACTCCTCTGTACACAGCAATTCTCACCAGCTCAGAAGATCCAAAAATCTTATACTCTCCCTCCTGCACCAACTCCTTAGCCACGTGTTAAACAGTTTATTCTTCCTCTTCCTGGCCCGTGGCACAGATGGCAGTCCTGAGGTCACAGCCCTGGACGAGCAGCCATTTAACTTAGCAGCTCACTCCCTGAACTGCCTTTGAGAAGCTCGTTACTCGACCACCCTATATCATTGTTACCCACATGGACCACGACCTTCACTGTTCACCCTCCCGGGAAATGCTGAGCACTCGACCGGAGATGTCACAGACCCGAGCACACAGGAGGCAACATGTCATCGTGGAATTTCATTCTCACCCACAGAACATCCAGTCAGTTCCCTGAGCTGCTGAATCACCTCTGACCACAGCTCACCTCTTCTCCATCCTTCCCTTCTCAGCCTCAGAGCCAGAGAGACCCTGTTGCTGTGACTTTCCTTTACCTGGTCATCCCCACCATCCCCGACAGTATCTAAATTGATATCTGTGTTGTTCAGGGGGATGGACACAGGGGTAAACTGCACTCGCTGTTTCCCCCTTCCCCTTCCTGTCACCCAGTTTCCGGTGCCGTGCACCTTCGGTTCAACTACCTCTCTATATGTCCTATCACCCCTTCGGCCTCCCGAATGATCTGGAGTTCATCCAGTTCCAGCTCCAACTCCGTAATGTGGATTGTTCGGAGCTGAAGCTGGAAGCCCTTCTCACAGGTGTAGTTATCAGGGACACAGGAGGGTCCCCTGCCTTCCCACATCCCGCAAAGGAGCTTTCCACTATCCCGCCTGTCATCTCCACTGTTCTAACTGAGCAAATGTTAAGATAAAAAATCTAGTTCCATCATGATTTTGCCTTCTCTGATTGAATGCTTTTCTCACTGAAACCTCAAAGAGGTAAAGACTCAAAGTCTCCGCTCTGACTCTGCCCACTCTGACACTGGCCGCTCCATTTGCTCCTGCCTGACCTGATGCTGATTGGCCACTGCTGAAAGATCAAAAATCACCTGCGCTGAACCACTGCCCTTAATACTCAATTGGCGAACCTGAGTGAATTACGTCCTCTCAAGCTTCTGATCTCTCCGATTCACGATGGATCAAAGCTCGGTAGGGCGACACAAGGATGAATGACAGACTGAAACCCATCCCACAGTCTGAGCAGGTGACCACCCTCACCAAGTGTGAACCCACCACTGTCTCTGCAGTGTGGATCAGTGTGTGAATGCCTTCCCACAGTCTGAGCAGGTGACCACCCTCCCCACACTGTGAACCCACCACTGTCTCTGCAGTGTGGATCAGTGTGTGAATGCCTTACCACAGTCTGAGCAGATCAACGTCCTCTCACTGCTGAAATCAGTCTGGTGTGTCGGTAGGTGAGATGAAAGTGTGATTTCATTCCCAGTCTGAACAGATGTGATGACTGAGTGAATTCCTTCCCACAGTCTGAGCAGTTGAGCAGTTTCTCCCCAGTGTGAACTCGCTGATGTTCATTCAATTGAGATGTATTTGTGAATCCATTCCCACATTCAGAACAGGTGAGTGGCCAGTGTGAATTTGTTGATGTTCTTTAAAGTCTGAGGACCGAGTGAATTCTTTCCCGCAATCTGGGCAGGTGAACAGTTTCTCCCTGGTGTGAATTTGGCTGTGCTTCACAAGGCTGGTTGACCGAGTGAATCCCTTCCCACATTCAGAACACCTGAATGGCTTCTCCCCAGTGTGAATTGGGTAGTGCCTCACAAGTTTGGATGAGTCAGTGAATCCCTTCCCACAATCTGAGCAGATGAATGGTTTCTCCCCGGTGTGAATTCGGCAGTGCTTCACAAGGTGGGATGAGTTAGTGAATCCCTTCCCACATTCAGAGCAGATGAATGGTTTCTCCCCAGTGTGAATTCGTTGATGTATTTTAACATCTGATGACCGAGTGAATCCCTTCCCACATTCAGAGCACGTGAATGGCTTCTCCCCAGTGTGAATTTGGTAGTGTTTCACAAGTGTGTCTGATTCTTTGAATCTCCTCCCACATTCAGAGCAGCTGAACGGTTTCTCCCCAGTGTGAACTCGCTGATGTTCAATCAGTTGATATGACCGAGCAAATCCCTTCCCACATTCTGAGCAAGTGAATGGCCTCTCCCCAGTGTGAACGCGGTAGTGCCTCACAAGGTTGGATGACCAAGTGAATCTCTTCCCACATGCAGAGCACATGAATGGCCACTCCCCAGTGTGAATTCGCCGATGCACCTCCAGTTGAGATGACTGAGTGAATCCCTTCCCACAGTCTGAGCAGGTCAATGGCATCTTCTCAGTGTGAACTCGCTGGTGTGTCTGTGGGTAGGCTGTGAGTGAATCCCTTCCCACACTGAGAGAAGGAGAATGATATCTCACTGCAATTGAAGAACTGATCTTCAGTGAACAAATGCTGGTGTTTTCTCAGCACCCCGGCTCCAGTAGATAACACTGAGTTAGAAAAGAAAACTTCACTTTAGACAGAAAACACATTTCCAGCTGGGATGAGATACTTCTTCATTTCCAAGGATTGACAACAGATGTGTTGGTCTTGCAAAGAAAATATTTGGTCACTCCTTATATATCCGGTCAGAGAGAGAAAAACTGACATGTTGAGATTCCCTTGCACAACTGTTCTGCCATTTCAGACCTGTAAGAATAATTGAAAGGACATCAATGTGTGAAGAACAATTATTCAGGTAAGATTTTAGTCTGTGGTGAGAACATAAGAAATTGGAGCATGAGAACGTCATCTGGCCCATCTCCACCAACCTGCCTTTACTCCATCGCCCTTAATCTCCCTACTATGGAAAAATCTATCCAACTTTGTCTCAAATACATTTACTGAAGAAACCTCCAGTGCTTCATTGGGCAGAGAAATGCACATATTCACCACCCTCAGGGAAAAGCAGTTCCTCCTCATCTCCATCCCAAATGCCCTGAATCTTGAGGTGATGTCCTCTAGTTCTAGTCTCACCTACCAGTGGAAACAACTTTCCTGCCTCTATCTTATCTATCCCTGTCATAATTTTACATGTTTCTATAAGATCTTCACTCAATTTGAGCTCTGGCATTACTGAGTTCAACTCAAGTTGAGATATACTGCAGGTGACTGTGGGAAGCGAGGGAGGAGATTGCTGAGCATCTGGCGATGATCTTTGTATCATCAATAGGGATGGGAGAAGCACCCGAGGATTGTTCAAGAAAGGGAGTAGAGGTAACCCAGGAAATTATAGACCAGTGAGTCTTGCATCGGTGGTGGGCAATTTGTTGGAGAAGATCCTAAGCGGGAGGACTTATGAGCATCAGGTTAGGGGTCGTCAGCGTGGCTTTGTCAAGGGCAGGTCATGCCTTACTAACCTGACTGAACTCTTTGGGGATGTAACATTGATGAAGGTAGAACATTGGATGTAGTGTACGTGGTTTTCAGTAAGACTTTTGATAAGTTTCCCCATACGAGGCTCATTGAGAAAGTAACGAGGAAGGATCCAAGGAGAGCTGCTTTGCGGATCCACAACTGGCTTGGCCACAGAAGGCAAAGAGTGGTTGTCGATGGTCTGTATTCTGCATGGAGGATGTGACCAGTGATATTCTGCAGCGATCTGTTCTGGGACCCCTCCTCTCTCTTCATTCTGACTTTTAAAAATGACCTTGATGAGGAAGTAGAAGGGTGGGTGTGTAAGTTTGTCGATGACGCAAATGTAGTGGGAACTGTAGTGTCACAGTAGAGCGTTACATCGATAGGATGTAGAACTGGACTGAGAATTGGCAGATGGAGTTCAACCTGGTGGTTCATTTCGGTAGGTCCAATTTGAAGACAGATTACAATATTAATGATAGGACCCTTGGCAGTTTGGAGGATCAGCAAGATCTTGGGATCTGTGTCAATAGTTCATGCAGAGCTGCTATGCAGCTGGACAATGTTTTTAAGAAGGTCTTCATCAGCCATGGGACTGAGTTCAAAAGCGGTGAGGTTCTATTACAGATATAAAAGGCCTTCGTTAGGCCCTACTTTTAGCACAGTTCAATTCTGATCACCTCACTACAGGAAAAAATACTCTAAATAGGGTGTAGAGGAGATTTACAAGGATGTTGCTTGGATTGGAGAGCATGCCTTACATTAATAGGTTGAGTAAACTTTGGAGCGATGGAAGATGAGAGGTGACCTGAGAGAGTTGTATAAGATGATGAGAGGCATTGATCGTCTGGATAGCCAGACGTTTTTTCCCAGGGCTGAGCTAGCTAACATGCGGGGGCATAGTTTTAAGGTGCTTGGAAGTAGGTACAAGGGGGATACCAGAGGTAATTTTTTCGCACAGAGAGTGGTGGGTGCATGGAATGCACTGCCAGCGACGGTGGTAGAGGCGGATACAATCAGGGTCTTTTCAGACACTGTTAGGTACGTACGTGGAGCTTAGAATAATAGAGGTCTATGTGGTAGTCAAACTCTAGACAGTTTCAAGAGTAGGTTTTATGGTCAGCATGATATTGTGGGCCGAAGGGCCTGTAATATATTGCAGACTTCTGTTTCTATGTTTAGATATGAACTCCTCATCTTCTAACATGTCACGGATCAGGCATCCTGACTGACCAACAAAATTACTGACTGTAAACACAAAGTACACTGCAGATGCTGTGGTCAAATCAAGATGTACAAAAATGCTGGATGAACTCAGCAGGTCGGGCAGCATCCGTTGAAAGAACGTTGACTGCTTCTTTCGACGGATGCTGCCCGACCTGCAGAGTTCATCCAGCTTTTCTGTACGTCTAAATTCTCTGACTGTATTCCCTCTGTATGAGAATAGGCTATTTTTGCCTTCAATCAACCTGTGTCTCGGCTCAATTTTTCCTGATTTTTGGTATCATTTCAAGCGCTGGTCATGCTCCACAACACTACAAAGTGAACTTGTTACTACATGTCGGATCCTGGACATTTTCTAATTACTGGGATCCCCTTCCACCCCCAGCTGATTGACAGTGATGAACCCATCGATGGCAATGACTATGAAGGGGTGGGCAGTAGTTATTGTCATTGGAATGGGGCACCTTTGTGATGTGCAAGCTACAAGTCACTTGTCATCAAGAACAAGGTGTTTCATATCGTTATTTACACAGAGAACTAAAGTTGACGGGAGGATTTCTTTTAGCCATACAGCACTAATTTACACTTCCACTGACTGGACAGTATATTTTTGTTCCGAGGTACTGATCCTCGGATTGACATGGCTGGAGGTTGCAGTATTTGGGCATATTCTAAAGGGACAATGCTGGTAGTGTCACCCATGGCTGCCTCCTTACCCAGCAGACACCAAGAACAAGAAACCTGTCTATCCGCGATTCAAGGACCCAGCAATGCGCATGCGCCGCAGAAATGGCGGCGCCGCCAGCTCTGAATCAGCCGTTAACTCCCCGTCACTCGGGTAAATCGTGGGGCTGAGAGAGACGGAAAGGACTGGGACTGTCCTGAGGTGCCGGACCAGTGGGGTCGGAGCTCATAGTAATGTTCCTTCAATCGCGGTGCAGACGCCGTTAATAAAGTTCCCCCCCGCGGCCCCGCTCCTACCTGCGTCCGATCCCTGCGAGCCTCTCATCTACTGGGCGCATGCGCAATATTCGCGATCGGCTGTGACGCCCACGCATGCGCATTTGTTTAAACAGGATTAAAAAAAAATCTGCAGATGCGGAAATCCAAAACAACACCCACAAAATGCTGGAGGAACTCAGGGGGGCAGAAAGCAACAATGGAGGGGAGAGAACAGTCGGCGTTTCAGACCGAGACCCTTCTTCAGAACCGGAAAGGAAGGGAGGGAGAAAGAATGTGGGGTGGAGGGGAGGTGATACATCAGATTAGTCGGGCGTGAAGTAAAGAGTTGGGAAAATTGATGAAAGAGATAAAGGCTGCAGAATAATCATGATGATGTTGATAATAATAAATAAATACATTATTGATCCCGAGTGGGGAATTCTTTCGTTACAGCAGCGACATTTAGAAACACAATTAGCAGTGTGCAGACTTTACTAAAAATAAACCGGGAATAATAATATACACAATAATACTGCACCAATGTGTAATAATAATGTATGAAATAAAAATGCAGAGACTGTTGATCTCTGAAGTGTGTTCTCCTGTCGCAGAAAGATGAACTGTTGAATATGCGTATTGCCGTTGATCCCAAAGATTTTCTGTAAAGGCGTCAAATGTTATGGGGAGAAGGCAGGAGAATGAGGTTGAGAAGGAAAATAAAAGATACTGGGACAGGTACACAATGAGGAAACTTTAGAGAGCGATCTGTCAAGCACAGACAAATGGGACAGACTCAGACAGGGTTTTACTTGGAAGTTTCTGGCCTTAACTTATTTTTAATTCGTCTCAGAACAATTCTCAACAAAATCTTTATTAGGTGAATCTTAAGACAGATTGTTCTATAATTTTCGCAGTCATTAATTCCAGGAATTCTTGGCAGAGCTATAAGTACAGATTTCAAGCAATCATCAGGCAATACAGCAGACTCATATATGCCATTAAACAGTTCAAAAAGAATATCTATGCCCAGATCTTCTAGGGCTTGTAAACTGAGGTTTCCTCAAGCCCAGTGGCTTTACCACGTTTCATGCTTTACATTGCTTTAGTTTTTTCTTCTTTGGTAATAGGTGGGCCAGAATTAGGGTGTTTAATATCTGGGGGTTCCCCTCTATTATCCTCAGACAGCTGCTCTATATACTGAATCCTCCTCCCACATACTTCATCTGGATCTGTCTGCTGATCTTATGCATTCTGTAGAGGAGGTTTTCTTAATTCCCTAATTTCCTTAATTTTCCTGTCCATTTCTTTGCCGTTGTTAATATGGCCTTCTGCTTCATTGCATTTTTTAAAAGTTTTATTTAATTGCGTTTTTAAGTAATTACAAGTGTGGAAAAAAATGTATATATCCCTTCCCCCCTCCCTTAACCCCTCCCCCTAACTTCCCTATATAAAAAAAAGAGAAAGTAAGAAAAAAAAAGAAAGAGTGCCTGGTTGTTGGAAGATCTCCACATGCTCCATGGAGTTCTTAATAACTTTAGTATATATATTTATTTCTTTCCCCAAGTAACCAATTGTTTCATCTTCAGAGCACCTATATATTTAGTCCTGTCTTTTGTAAATAAGGGCACCAAATTTTCAAAAATGTTTCATATTTATCTCTTAAATTATAAGTAATTTTCTCTAATGGAATACAACCATAGATTTCTTTCTTCCAACAATCTATACTTAAATATGTATCTGATTTATAAGTAACTGCAATAGCCTATTTGGCTACTGCCAGTGCAATTTTTATGAATTCTTTCTGATATTTATTTAGTTTGAGTTTCGGTTTTATCCCTTCAATATCACCTAGTAAAAGTAATATTGGATTATGAGGAAGTTGTATTCCCGTAATTTGTTCCAGTAAAAGTCTTAAATTTGTTCAAAAAGGTTGAATTTTAGAACAAGACCATGTCGAATGTAAAAATGTACCAGTTTCTTGGTTACATCGGAAACACTGATCAGATAAACTTGGATTTAATTTATTTATTTTTGTGGTGTAATATATAATTGATGTAGAAAGTTATATTGCACTAATCTTAACCGAACATTTATTGTATTTGTCATACTATCAAGACATAGTCTTGACCAATTTGTTTCTTCAATTTTAATATTCAAATCACTTCCCCATTTTTGTCCTGACTTATGGACTCCTTGTTTAATTGCCTGTTTTTGAATCAAATTATACATACAAGATATAAATTTTTTAATATTTCCTTTTTGAATTAAAATTTCTATTTCATTAGATTTCGGCAATAACATTGTTTGACCTAGTTTTTCTCTTATATAAGCCCTTAGTTGAAAGTAACAAAAAAGCGTGTTGTTTGATACTTTATATTTATTCTTTAATTGATCGAATGACACTAATATACCTCCTTCAAAACAATCTCCTATGTATCTATCCCTTTTTGAAACCAATCATATAAAAGTTGATTGTCCATTGTAAAAGGAATAAGTCTATTTTGAATTAAAGATCTCTTTGCTAATAAAGATTTTTTGGTCTCATCATCAACATTTATCTTATTCCATAAATCAATCAAATGTTTTAATATAGGAGATTCTTTCTTTTCCCGTATCCATTTGTATTCCCATTTATATATAAAATCTTCTGGTACGTTTTCTCCTATTTTATCTAGTTCTATTCTAATCCATGCCGGTTTATCTTTCTCAAAAAAAGATGCAATAAATCTAAGTTGATTTGCTTTATAATAATTCTTAAAATTTGGAAGTAGTAACCCTCCTAGATCAAATTTTCATGTCAATTTTTCCAACGATATTCTTGATATCTTACCTTTACAGAGAAACTTCCTCACATATTTGTTTAACTCTTGAAAAAACTTCTGGGGTAATTGTATTGGTAATGATTGAAATAAATATTGTAGTCTAGGGAATATATTCATTTTTATAGTATTTACTCTACCTACTAATGTTATTAGTAATGCCATCCATTTATCAAGATCTTCCTGAATTTTTTTCAAAAGTGGTGAATAATTTAATTTGTATAAGTTTTTTATATCATTATCAACTCTTATACCTAAATATTTTATACCATTTGCCGGCCATCTAAATTGAGGTTATTAATCCACATTGACTATAGTCTCCATTAGTAAGAGGTAAAATTTCACTTTTATCCCAATTTACTTTATAACCTGATATTTTCCCATATTCTTCTAATCCATAAGATAATTTACATAATGAATGTAATGGATCTGTTAAATAAAGTAGAACATCATCAGCAAATAAATTAATCTTGTATTCTTCCTGATTAACTCTGAAACCCTTAATATCTGGGTTCATTCTTATTAATTCAGCTAATGGCTCTATTGCCAACACAAACAAAGCAGGTGATAATGGACAACCTTGCCTAGTTGATCTTGTTAACTGAAATGGTGTCGAAATTTGACCATTTGTCACTACTTTAGCTTTGGGATTAGTATTTAAGGTTTTAATCTATTTTATAAATGATGTTCCTAATCCATATTTTTCCAATACCTTAAATAAAAAATCCCATTCCAATCTATCAAATGCTTTTTCTGCATCTAAAGCAACTGCCACACTCGTTTCCTCAATCTTTTGCGCTAAATGGATTATACTAATTATCCGGGTTACATTATCTGCCGATTGTCTATTTTTGATAAATCCTGTTTGATCCATATGCACTAATTTTGATAAGCATTTAGATAAGATTTTTGCTATTATTTTATAATCAGTATTTAATAAAGAAATAGGTCTATATGATGCTGGCTTTAAAAGGTCTCTATCTTTTTTTGGCAATACTATTAAAATATCTGTTGAAAAAGATTCTGGAAGTCTATGCGTTCTTTCTGCTTGATGTATTAACTCCATAAAGGGAGAAATTAATAAATCTTTAAACATTTTATAAAATGCAGGCAGAAAACCATCTTCTCCTGGAGATTTATTACTTTGAAGTGATCCCAGAGCTTCTTCAACCTCCTTCACTGTAAAAGGCATACCTAATCCCTTCTGTTCTTCCATATGTAATTTTGGAAGAGTTATTTGTGCTAAATATCTTTCTATCTTAACATCATCATTCTTTGATTCTGATTTGTACAACTCAGAATAAAAATTCTTAAAAGCCTCATTAATTTCTAGAGGCTTATAAGTAACTTTATTCACTTTTGTTCGGATTGCATTTATTGTTTTAGAAATCTGATCTGTTTTTAACTGGCATGCAAGGACCTTATGTGATCTTTCACCTAGTTCATAATATCTCTGTTTAGTTCTCATAATTGCTTTTTCTGTTCGATATGTCTGGAGTGTATTATATTTTAACTTCTTATTAATAAGTTGTCTTTGTTTTTCTTCTGTCATATTTCTTTGAGATTCTTTTTCTAATTTTATAATCTCTTTTTCCAATTGATCTATTTCTATCATATATTCCTTCTTAATTTTAGAAGTATAACTTATTATCTGACCTCTCAAATATGCCTTCATTGCTTCCCACAATATAAATTTATCATCAACTGAATGTAAATTTGTATCTAAAAAGAACTGAATCTGCTTTTTCATAAAATCACAAAAATCTTGACGTTTTAGTAGAATTGAGTTAAATCTCCATCTATAAATTGATTCCTCTTTATCTATCATTATCATTGTCATTATTAAAGGAGAGTGATCAGACAATATTCTTGCTTTATATTCCACATTTTTCACTCTATCTTGAATATTCGTTGATAATAGGAAAAAATCTATCCTTGAGTATGTTTAATGTCTATTTGAATAAAATGAATAATCTCTTTCTTTTGGATTGATTCTTCTCCATATATCAATCAAATTTAAGGCTTTCATCAATGATAGAGTTAATTTTGCTACTTTTGATTTTGTAATAGCCTTTATTGATCTATCTAAAACTGGATCTAGACAAAAATTAAAATCTCCACCTATTAATATTTTATCATGTGCGTTAGCCAAATTCAAAAAGACCTCCTGTATAAATTTTACATCATTTTCATTTGGTGCATAAATATTCATAAGAGTACATAGTTCTGAAAAAATTTGACAATGTATAATTAAATATCTTCCTGCCGAATCAATTAATACATTTTGTATTTTAATTGGTAAATTTTTATTAACCAAAATTGCAACTCCTCTCGCCTTTGAGTTAAATGAAGCTGCAATAACATTTCCAACCCAGTCTCTTTTTAATTTCTGATGTTCTATGTCCGTTAAATGAGTTTCTTGTAGGAAAGCTATATCTATTTTCATTTTTTTAATATATGTTAAAATTCTTTTTCTTTTTACTGGTCCATTAAGCCCATTAACATTAAAACTTAAAAAATTCAATATATTAGACATTGTTTTTAATTATGTTACTCCAATCTATAATAATACCTAATCTTTCAACTTTCGTGGTATCCTGGGAAATCTTTTTAGAAGTCTCCATGTTGCTATGTGTGTCCTCACCAATCATCCAGGCAGAAAGATAGAAGAGAAATAGAGTATAAGGAAAAAAACAAAATACCCCCCTACTAATGTTGTGAAAGAAAAAAAACACATTACCCACCTCTGTTGTACGGGTCATGGCAATCGCCATGATTACACACGTGAATCCTGTAGTAACCGATTCAAAGCTCCCCAGCCTCCCCGCAACGTAAAAAGTATATATATAAGAAAAGAAAAAACATATTATTCTCAATTAACATTTCTAAAATTTTACTTTTTGCCCTTGTATCATCCTTAAATGTCCATCAGTTCCATTTGCTATCTCTGTCTTCGTCTTTAACCATTACGTTTATAAATCTCTACGTTTAATTAGCGAATAGATGGAAGTTTTTGTGCGAACACCTCCGCATCTCGATAATCGGGAAAAAATCTTTTTTTCTCTTCCAAAAAATTTATCAGTGTTGCTGGGTGGCGCATTAAAAATTTGTAACCTTTTTCCCATAAGACTTCTTTGGCTGAATTAAATTCTTTCTTTCTCTTCAAAAAGTTATAACTTATATCAGGATAAAAAAGAACTGGTTTCTCTGCTATCATCAATGGACCCTTTCTTCTTTTGGCACCTTGGACAGCCGCCCTCAGAATCTTTTCTTTATCCTGGTATCTTAAACATCTTATCAAAATTGATCGCGGATTTTGATCATCTTGAGATCTTGGCCTTAAGGCTCTGTGCACCCTTTCAATCTCAATTGAAGTTTCTTCTCCCATTTCCAATTTTTTAGGGATCCATTTTTGAAAAAAATTATTGGGTCTTCTCCTTCGGTACCTTCTTTAAGTCCAACAATTTTAATATTGTTACGTCTACTAACATTTTCAAGCTTATCAATTTTTTCCACGAGTTGTTTTCTTTCTGATGTCCAGGCATTATTATCAACTTCCATTTCCTTCATTCTTCCATCCACGTCTTCCATTTTAATTTCCAAATCTGTAATTTTCTTTTCCATTTTTTCTTGTTTCTTTGTCATTTTATCAAACATAGCCTCCATATTTATTATTTTTTCTTTAATTACTTTTTGGTTACTTTTAATGCATTTAATTTATGCATTATTTGCCTCAAAGTCTTTTTTATATTTTCAGAGGAATTTTCATCTCCATCTTCGTCTGATTAGGGGATGTCACGTGATGACGTAGGATCGAGACGCTGGAACCCAGCCCTCCCGTAAAAAAATCAATAAATTAATGTTTAAATGAAGAAAAAGTAGTCAATATTTTCATAAGGTTACTTATAAACTACTCCGGCTTGTTTTAAGCTGTGCCTCATAAACAGAGGACGAAGAAAGATACTGCCGCGAAGACAGCTCAAGTTCGAAAAGAATCAAGGCCTACTTCTACCGAAGAACCGCGGACTCAGGTACAACACATCACTGTCGAAACAGAACAGGAAACTGCGGCAGCATCGGCCATTTCTAAAGGAAAGGATCAACGAGTACTGCGCAAGCGTAAAAGAACGAGCATGCGCAAACGAGAGCGACCAGAACTACAAATTTCAGCTGCGACTTCAACTGAGAGTGACATCATTGCATTTTTGATTTAACCATTCTTCCTTTGCAATATTGCGCACTTGTCTGTTTAGCTCTCTGAATTGCACTTCATTATTCTTCACTAACCTTCTTTGTTCCATCAGATGTAGAATTTCTTGGGTTATCCACCCCTTGTTGGTGTGTTGTGTTTCTTGTATTTGGATTATCTCCCCTGCTGATTGTAGTATAGAATATTTAAATCTGTCCCAAATAGGTGTTGTTTCGTTTTCGTTGAGGTGTTCTTCTACAGCTGTCTTGAATTGTTGCTAAGTATGCTATCTTTTTTTTTGTTCTCCCAACACATACTTCTCTTTTTTCCACGTTTCAGTTTCTTTAATTTTGTTTTGATGGTAGCTATTACTGGATGGTGATCTGAACAACAGTCTACTCCAGAGTAGGATTTAGAATTTGTGATATTATTTCTAATGGGTTCATTGACGGTAATGAAATCTATTTGATTCCTTGTTCTATCTCCAGGGCTAATCCAAGTACACAATCTACGTGGATGGTTTTTATACCAAGTATTGGTGGTCACTTGGTTGTATCTGACACATCAGTCAGTAAACCTGTTTTCAATTTTCTCCCCTAGTCCAAAGGGTCCTATAATATTATCAACCGTTTTCTGTCCAACTTTGGCGTTAAAATCTCCCATGACTAGTTTTATATCCTGAGATTTACATTGCCGTCACGATCTTCATAAAACTTGTTATTATCCTCTTCGTCCCCATCATTTGTTGGTGCGTAGGCTTGGATTATGCTAATGTTAAAAGGGTTAACCCTTAATTTAACTAAAAGCAGCGATCGGAAATCGCCCAATATGGCATAAGACATTTTGATACTTTGTATTATTTCAAATTCTCACTAAACACTGACGGAAGGGAAGAACAACTACTTCACAATTCATATTGGAACCAAACGGCGGTGGTAAAAACTGATAATAATATAAGTAGTTGGACTAAAATTTAAAGAGGATTTAGACAGAGACGCTTGCCTCATTGGAATTTTAAAATATCTATAGTGAAATGATTCTCAGAGAAATAGAAGACCTAGATGGGATAAAAATTTGAGGTGTTAACATCAACAATATAAGATATGCGGACGATACCACCCTAATAGCAAGTGCTACAGAAGACCTACAAATCCTCCTACCCAAAGTAATGCAAACAAGTGCAGATTCTGGTCTAACCATCAACTGTAAAAAAAAAGTATGGTAACATCGAAACAGCAGGATACTCCCAACGGCAAGTTGTACATCGGTAACCAAGAGGTTGAACAAAAGGCCAGTTTCAATTACCTTGGTAGCTTTATATTGTTACTTGTTATTCGTTATTCAAATAACAAGCCATAGGTAACAAAGGACTTTAAGGACATCCTGAATACTAAAAAAGAGGGCGTTTGGAGATGGAAATAGGGAGGAGCTGAGGACAATACAGAGGGACCTGAAAGCCAAGTTCAGGGAGGTTAAAGACAGGTATAGGAGGAAGCTTGAGTGGAAACTCCAGCAGAACAACATGAGAGAGGTCTGGAGTGGGATGAGGACCATCACTGGGTTCCGGCAAACTAGCAACAGAGGAGCTGAAGGCAGTGTGGACAGGGCCAACAAACTTAACCTGTTCTTCAACAGATTTGACACTGTGGCCTCTGCCCATCCCCCATGATTCATCTGTTGTCGGCCCCCAACCAACACATACTCCACTCTCCCCTCCTACCCCTCCTCACAGCCTCCCACCTCTCATGACGACATCCCTCCCCCCCCTGAAACCACCATGATGGGCTTCACAGCTGAACAGGTGAGAAGACATCTGAAACCTCTCCACCCCCAAGCAAGGCTGCAGGCCCGGATGGTGTCAGCCCCAGGGTGATCAAAGCCTGTGCCCCCCAGCTATGTGGGGTACTTCACCATGTCTTTAACCTGAGCCTGAGTCTCCAGAGGGTTCCTGTGCTGTTGAAGCCGTCCTGCCTCGTCCCTGTACCGAAGGCATCGTGCCCCAGTGGCTCCAATGACTACAGACCGGTGGCAATGACCTCCCACATCATGAAGACCCTGGAGAGACTTGTTCTAGAGCAGCTCCAGCCTATGGTTAGGCCACATTTAGACCCCCTCCAGTTCGCCTATCAGCCCCGACTAGGATTTGAGTAAGCCATCATGTACCTGCTGAACCGTGTCTACGCCCACCTGGACAAGCCGGCGAGCACTGTGATGCTCATGTCTTTTGACTTCTCCAGTGCGTTCAACACCATCAGCCCTGCTCTGCTGGGTGAGAAGCTGACAGTGATGCAGGTGGATGCTTCCCTGGTGTCATGGATTTTTGATTACCTGACTGGCAGACCACAGTACGTGCGCTTGCAACACTGTGTGTCAGACAGAGTGGTCAGCAGCACTGGGGCTCCACAGGGGACTGTCCGGTCTCCCTTTCTCTTCACCATCTACACCTCGGACTTCAACTACTGCACAGAGTCTTGCCATCTTCAGAAGTTTTCTGATGACTCTGCCATAGTTGGATGCATCAGCAAGGGAGATGAGGCTGAGTACAGGGCTACAGTGGGAAACTTTGTCACATGGTGCGAGCAGAATCATCTGCAGCTTAATGTGAGAAAGACTAAGGAGCTGGTGGTGGACCTGAGGAGGGCTAAGGCACCGGTGACCAGTTTCCATCCAAGGGGTCAGTGTGGACATGGTGGAGGATTACAAGTACCTGGGGATATGAATTGACAATAAACTGGACTGGTCAAAGAACACTGAGGCTGTCTACAAGAAGGGTCAGAGCCGTCTCTATTTCCTGAGGAGACTGAGGTCCTTTAACATCTGCCGGACGATGCTGAAGATGTTCTACGAGTCTGTGGTGGCCAGTGCTATCATGTTTGCTGTTGTGTGCTGGGGCAGCAGGCTGAGGGTAGCAGACACCAACAGAATCAACGAACTCATTCGTAAGGCCAGTGATGTTGTGGGGGTGGAACTGGACTCTCTGACGGTGGTGTCTGAAAAGAGGATGCTGCCCAAGATGCATGCCATCTTGGACAATGTCTCCCATCCACTCCATAATGTACTGGTTAGGCACAGGAATACATTCAGCCAGAGACTCAATTCACCGAGATGCATAGGAAGTCATTCCTGCCTGTGGCCATCAAACTTTACAACTCCTCCCTCGGAATGTCAGCCGCTCTGAGCCAATAGGCTGGTCCTGGACTTATTTCCACTTGTCATAATTTACTTAGTATTATTTCATTACTTCTGGTTTTATTTTGCTATATTTCTACTCTATTCTTGGTTGGTGTAACTGTAACAAAAACCAATTTCCTTCGGGATCAATAATGTATGTCTGGCTATCTGTCTATATCACAAGATGCTGGAAGTAAAGAAGAAATAAAAAGTAGAATTGGTATTACCAAAACCAACTTCCAAAAAACGATTTTTACCAACAGACACAATTCTATGATAACACGGTTTAGGCTACTAAAATGTGACATCTGGTCAATCTTGCTGTATGCTTCAGAAACATGGACTGGAAACACCGGAACTCCAAAGAAACTTCGAAGCAACAGAAATACGGTTTCTTAGAAGAATGCTGAAAATATCATATAGGAATAGGGTAACTAATGAGATAATGCTCCAACGTGCCCATACAAAAAGCTCTTTAATAAGAACTTTAAGTGAGTGGAAACTTAAAATACTGCAAATTAAATGGGACCAATTCCAAAGGGGGTGGGGTGGGTGAGTCTGGGACTTTGTGAAGGAGCCCTAACTCCATCCTCCTCATTCCTCATTCCCCTTTTCCCTTCTCACTCCCCTCCCTCACACACTGTGTCTGTGTGTGAGAGACTGTCTGCGCAGTCGCACTCCATCAACGATGTGCTCTCCCCCCCAACACAGTCGCACTCCTCTGCACACAACAATCCTCACCAGCTCAGAAGATCCAAAAATCTTATACACTCCCTCCTGCACCAACTCCTTAGCCATGTGTTAAACGGTATAATCTTCCGATTCCTGGCACGTGGCACAGATGACAGTCCTGAGATCACAGCCCTGGATGAGCTGCCCTTTAACTTAGCAGCTCACTCCCTGAACTCCCTTTGCAGAACCTCGTTACTCGACCAGACCATATATCAGAACCTTGCATGCAGGAGACCACATGCCATCCTGGAATCTCATTCTCACCCACAGGACGTCCTATCAGTTCCCTGAAGGAATGAATAACCTCTGACCACAGCTCGCCTCTTCTCCACCCTTCCCTCCTCAGTCTCAGAGCCAGACTAAGTGCCAGAGACCCTGTTGCTGTGACCTTCCTTTACTTGGTCATCCCCACCATCCCTGACTGTACCTAAAGTGATATCTGTGTTGTTCAGGGGGATGGACACAGGGGTAAACTGGTCTCGCTGTTTCCCACTTTACCCTTCCTGACTGTTACCCAGTTTCCTGTGCCGTGCTTCTTGGATGCAACTACATCTCAAATGTCCAACCTATCACCCCTTCAACCTCCCGAATGATCTGGAGTTCATCCAGTTTCAGCTGCAACTCCGTAATGTGGATTGTTTGGAACTGAAGCTGGATGCCCTTCTCACAGGTGTAGTTATCAGGGACACAGGAGGGACCCCTGCCTTCCCACATCCCGCAAGAGGAGCTTTCCATTAGCCTGCCTGACATCTCCACTGTTCTGAGCAAATGAAAAGGGGGCAAAAAAATTCTACCTTTGGCATGATTTTGCCTTCTCTGACTGAAGGCTCTCCTCACTGAAACCTAAAGAGGTAAAGCCGGAAAGTCTCCGCTCTAACTCTGTCCACTCCAACAGTGACCGCTCCACTTGCTCCTGCCTGACTTGTTCTTGATAATCAACCCTAAATACAGATTGGCCACTGCTGAAAGCTCAAAAATAACCTGCCCTGAACCACTGCCTTTAATACTCGGTCGGTGAACCTGAGTGAATTACGTCCTCTCAAGCTTCTGATCTCTCCGATTCACGTTGGGTCAAAGCTTGGTTGGGGGACACAAGGATGAATGACTGACTGAAACCCATCCCATAGTCTGAGCAGGTGACCACCCTCACCACAGCGTGAACCCACCACTGTCTCTGCAGCGTGGATAAGTGTGTGAATGCCTTCCCACAGTCTGAGCAGGTGACCACCCTCCCCACAGTGTGAACCCACCACTGTCTCTGCAGTGTGGATCAGTGTGTGAATGCCTTCCCACAGTCTGAGCAGGTCAACATCCTCTCACTGCTGAAAACAGTCCGGTGTGTCGGTAGGTGAGATGAAAGTGTGAATCCCTTCTGACAATCTGAGGAAGGTGAACAGTTTCTCCCGAGTGTGAACTAACTGATGCTCCTTCAGTTGAGATGGCTGAATGAATCCCTTCCCACAGTCTGAGCAGTCGAATAACTTCTACTCACTGTGAACCTGTTGATGTTTTTTAAAATGAGGTGATTGAGTGAATCCCTTCCCACATTCAGAGCAGTCGAATAACTTCTGCTCACTGTGAACCTGTTGATGTTTTTTAAAATGAGGTGATTGAGTGAATCCCTTCCCACATTCAGAGCAGATGAACGGCCTTTCCCCAGTGTGAACAAACCGGTGTCTCTGCAGCATGGATGACTGAGTGAATCCCTTCCCACATTCGGAGCAAGTGAATGGCCTGTCCCACGCGTAGACTAACTGATGGGTCAGCAGAGAAGATGACTGGGAGAATCCCTTCCCACAGTCGGAGCAGGTGAACGGCCTCTCCCCAGTGTGAAGCCGCTGGTGTTCCAGTAGGTGAGATGATCGACTGAATCTTGTCCCACATTCAGAGCAGCAGAACGGCTTCTCCCCAGTGTGAACTTGCTGGTGGGTGTCTCTGCAGCATGCATGAGCGAGTGAAACCGTTCCCACAATCTGAGCAGGTGGACAGCCTCTCCCCAGTGTGAATTCGTTGATGCATTTTCAAGTCAGATGACTGTGTGAATTCTTTCCCACAGTCTGAGCAGCTGAATGGCTTCTCCCCAGTGTGAATTCTGTTGTGCTTCAAAAATGTAGATGACCGAGTGAATCCCTTCCCACATTCAGAGCAGCTGAATGGTTTCTCCCCAGTGTGAACTCGCTGATACACCTTCAGTTGAGAAGACCAAGTGAATTTATTCCCACATTCAGAGCACGTGAAAGGCCTCTGCCTTGTGTGGACTAACTGGTGTCTCAGTAGTGTGGATGAGCGAGTGAATCCCTTCCCACAATCTGAGCAGGTGAATGGCCACTCCCCAGTGTGAACTGACTGGTGTCTCTGTAGTGTGGATGAGCGAGTGAATCCCTTCCCACAGTCTAAGCACGTGAATGGCCTCTCCCCAGTGTGAACTCGCTGGTGTCTCTGTAGTGTGGATGAGCGAGTGAATCCCTTCCCACAGTCTGAGCAGGTGAATGGCCTCTCCCCAGTGTGAACTCACTGTTGTCTCTGTAGTGTGGATGAGCGAGTGAATCCCTTCCCACAGTCTAAGCACGTGAATGGCCTCTCCCCAGTGTGAACTCGCTGTTGTCTCTGGTGTGGATGAGCGAGTGAATCCCTTCCAATCATCCGAGCAGGTGAACGGCATCTTCTCAGAATGAACTCGCTGGTGTTCGTTCAGTTGAGATGATTGAGTGAATCTTTTCCCACATTCAGAGCAGGTGAATGGCTGTGTGTGAACCTGCTGGTGTCACAGTTGAGTGTGTGAATGCCTTCCCACCGTCCGAGCAGGTCAATATCCCCTCACTGGTGTATTTTTGGATATATCTTCAGCCTCGATGATAGATTGAATTGCTTCCCACAGTCAGAACAGGTGGAGCATCTCTCTGTGCTGTGAACTTGCTGATGTATCTTCAGGCTGGATGACAGAGTAATTCCCCTCCCACACACAGAGTGTGAATGGCCTCTCGCCACTGTGAACTCACTGGAGTGTCCGCGGGTAGGCTGTGAGTCTGTTCTCAGCACCCCAGTTCCAGTGGATTTCACTGAGTTACAACAGAAAACTTCATTTCAGACACAAAATACATTTCCAGCCGGCATGAGATTAACTCTTCATCTCCAAGGATCGATAACAGATGTGTTGGTCTTGCAAAGAAAGTATTTCGTCACTTCTTATATATCTGGACACAGACAGCAAAATTGACATGTTGAGATTCCCGTGCACAAGTGTTCTGCCATTTCAAACCTGTAAAAATATTTGAAAGGACATCAGTGGGTGAAGAACAATTATTCAGGTGAGGTTTTAGTCTGTCAGGAGCTCTGGCATCACAATGTTATGAAGTTCATCTCACGTTGGAGCTGAAGGGCTTGTACTGTGCTATAAATTTCTATATACTGCTACAAACTCCTCATCTTCTGACAAGGTATATATCAAGCATCCTGACTAACCAACAAATTCTCTGCCTGTATGAGAATAGGGGATTTCTGCCCTCAATTAACTTGTGAGTTGCCTCAATTTGACTCTGTCCATTTGATGTTATTTCAAGTTCTTGTCACGCCCCACAGCACTACAAAAGAGCACTTGTTATTACATGTCTGATCCTGTCGATTTTCTAATGACTTTGATCCCCTCCCAACAAGCGCTTGACAGTGATGAACCCATCGATGGCAATGCTAACGAACATGAAGGGGATGGTAGTGGTTATTCTCATTGGAATGTGGTAATTTTGCGATGCAAAAGCCACAAGTCTCTTGTCATCGATGACAAATGTGTTTCATACCGTTATTTACCCATAGAGAACAAAAGCTGATGGAAGGATTTTTTTTTGCCAAACAGCACTAATTGACAATTTCACTGACTAGAAGGTAGACACTTCATCGGAGATTAACTGGGAAATATACTTTTGTTCCGAGTCCCTAATGCTTGGATTCACATCGTTGGAGTTCGGCAGTGTTTGGGGGATACATCCGCTCCATTTTTCTCCGACTGTACGAGGACAACGCCGACAGCGCTCCGCATGGCTGCCTCTTTACCCAGAAGCCCCCACGAACTAAAAACCGATCTATCCGCCATCCAAGGAAGGCCAGCGAAGGCGAGGCGCATGCGCCACAGTGATCGCAGCCGCGCCAACGGTCACCAGCCGAAATCTCTCTGGGGCTGAAAAAGACGGAAAAGACCGTGATCTGCCCAGGGGTGTAGGAGTAGTGCGGGCCGGGCTCACAGTAATTGTTCTTCAATCGTGGTTCAAACGCTGATGATTAATGCCCATCCGGAGCCCCCTCTTACCCGCGCCGATCCTCGTGAGCCTCTCGTCTACTGAGCGCATGCGCGATATCCGGGATCAGCTCAGTCCTCTACGCATGCGCATCAGATTCCGCGTTGCAATTTCTATCATTTTGGCAGCATCATTGAAAAACACACCAAGAAGTGTGCACACTTAACTCAAAATCAAATGTAGAATGAATAATAATGTACCAATTTTCAATAATAATATAGGAAATATTAAAGCAGAGACTATGATGTCTGAACTGTTGTATACGCTTATTCTGTAACAATCCTTCTGACAGCAGAGTTTATTCAAACAGATGATCCGCTGCTTGTTCAGTAGGTCATGCAGAGGATGTGCCAGATTGTCCATAATGAATAGCAGTATGTTTCCTGACCTGCGCTCCACCACGTCAACCTTTTTGATGAGTTTGTTCAGTCTTTTTCCATCACCAAGTACCAATGCTGTTCCACCAACATAAGGCAGCAAAGAAGACGGCACTCTCTGCAACTGACTGGTAAAAGATCTCCAACATCCTGCTGCAGACAGTTCTCTGTGCTCCGACTCCCGCCCGTCTCTGGTGCACCCAACTACCGCAGAGTCATCAGAGAACTTCTGCAAGTGGCCAGACTCAGAGTCGTACTGAAAGTCTGATGTGTACAGTGTGAACAGAAACGGAGACAGGACAGTCCCTTGTGGGTCTCCAGTGACACTCACCTCCACCTCAGGCAGAGAACCACCCAGCGGTACAAACTGGGAGTCTATCAGTCAGGTAGTCAGTGATCCAGGAGAGAGTGGATTTGTCTACGCCCATCCTTTGCAGCTTCTTGCTCAGAACGTGATTGGGTTGTATTGAAGGCGGAAGAGAAATCAAAAAATGTGGTGCTCACAATGCCACCAGCATTGTCCAGGTGTGAGCAAGCTCGCTTCAACAGGCAGACGGTGGCATCATCCGCTCCCACAAGAAGCTGCTTGGCTAACCGGAGAGTGTCCAATGAAGATCTCAACTGTGGCCCAGCACCGGCCACGCCAGCCCCTTCATCGCATCAGATGTTAGGGCAATTGGTCTGTAGTCATAAAGACCCGATTTAGTCGCCTCCTTGGGTAGAGGAACTAAGCAAGAAGTCTTCCACGGCACCAGTATCTTTTCCAGACTCAGACTCAAATTGTAAAGGTGCTACAAAATACTGCCCTTCAGTACCCTGGGGCTGGTACCGTCTGGGCCAGCAGTCTCTAGTCTCTCCAGCTGTCCGTTCAACCTGCCTCGACGGCAGGGATGGTGTGTGGTCTTGGCCAGTGGGACAGTGGACAGCAGTAGGTCCCCTGCTGAACCTGCTGAGAAAAACAAATCCACTTCATTGGCCCTGTCCAGGCAAGCCTCCGATCTTCCTTTCTTTAACCTTGAAGCCGGTGACCTGCTTCGTAGCCGACTACACGCCCGCTATGCTACCCTACTGGAGCTTGTACTCCAGCTTCCTCTTGTAGGGACCTTCAAACCTACCTCAGCCCTGCCCTCCGTTCACCCCGTTCTCGCCTCAGTGCTTGTCTTGTCTCCACACCTGGAGGCTCTCTTCTCCTTATTCAGAGGTTCTTTCGGGTCGCTGGTGATCCGGGGCTTGTGGCTGATGAAGCAACATATACAGCCCTGGCTGGCAAGATGGCGTTCTCGCAGAATTTGATGCGGCCCAGGGGGATTCCCTTGGGAACATTACAAGAAGAGCATTTTTAGTTCTGGGTGCCTGTGTCCTCACCACTCTAGCAATATGGGTCTGTTGGATCATGCGATGTATCTTTGTCGGTAACCCCCCACCTCCGCTGTTCCAAAGCCTTCAGCTGATTTTAGCTTACACGATTTAATCACGTCTAAGCATTCTGTTCTGCCTGTTGCTTGATCATATATAAAGCACAATTATTACGATGCGAGAACCCTTCTTCTTTTTTTTTACAGATGGATCGAAGGATAATTTAACCGGAAAATTAGCTGTGGTTGTTTTTGTGCCCGGATGATAGGTAACGATGAGGAAATGACTTACTGACCATTCACTGGCAGCCACAGCGGAACTGGTGGCCACCATCTTGGGCTGACAGTGGGTGGAGGAAAGTTTGTGCTGACGTGTGGCGATGTGAATGGGAAGCTGTATTGAAATGGCCGTCAGGAGATCCCGCCTGTGTTGGACAGAAGATAGGACCACGCCAAAGTGGTCTACACGTCTCCCTTTTGGCAGCTCGTCCCACACCACTGATCTCCCTCCTGGTACTTCTCCTTGCTACCGAACAATTGCCACACATCCGCCCCTACACCTCCTCTCTCTCTCACTACCATTCAGGGAGTGTTTACACATGAGGCCACACTTCACCAGCGAGTGTGTTAGTGTCACATACTGTATGCAGTGCTGCCGGTGGAGCCTGTGTTATATTGGCGAGATGCAGCGTAGATTGGGAGGTCGCTCCACAAACACCTTCACTCTGTTAGCCAGGAAAAGCAGTAAGTTCCCACTTTTGAAAGCGTATATGTTTCCACATGTAATTGGCAAAGATGCTTTGGATATCTAAAACAGCTTTCAAATTGACGAAACAGCCTTGAGGTGTATTTTGTTCCAAATAAAAAACATCACGATTGAGGGAAGTAACCTTTCTTTCCTGTGACCAGAAACAAGTTGTTATTTGAGACCAATACTGAGCTGAGCTGCACACACTGAATAAGTCCTGTGAATTTGGAGATTTGACAGACTTACCAGATGGGGACAAAATAGTCTGTGGAATCACAGATAATAGGCTCAGAGACAGACAGCTCCGTGAGGAGAATGACTTGACATTGCCAAAGGCTGTGGATATGTGTTGGACTGTGACAAGGAACGGGGCAAACCCAGACGCAGGACACCGGCACGGAGATAGAGTCGGGATGCAGACGAGGGCGTGAGCGTGGCTGGGGCTGAACGGCAAACAGGAGGGTGAACGGAAAAGCAGCAGGCAGGCAAAACTTACCTTGACACAGGGCGTTGCTGGAGCTGAAGGGCAAACAGGAGACAGGCGGCAGGCAAAACTTAGCTTGACAGGAAGAGGCAGAGTTACACGGGTAAACCTCGGCACTGAAGTAAATCTTAGAATGCACAATCCGAGGCGGCTGGGAACGTGAATTACCACACTGGCTGAAACAGCGACCTGGCGATGAGCGGATGCAAAGCCGGGGTATTTACGCTGCAGGTTTAGATGAGAATCAGGTGTGTCGCAACAAGGGGAATTAGGAGAATATGGGGGGAATTAACGGTTGGGACCGTGACACGGACAGCAGAGAGCACACGAGCACAAGCTGGGGAACTGCACAGGCCGAGGTGACGGTGCATGCTATGAAAAAGGGGGGAGGCGGGCAGAACTCATGTTGTTACCCAAAGCAACAGAAAAGCAAAGAAATAAGGGCAGAATTAAGACGGCACCAAGTGGCTGCGAAAACGGCCTAATTCTTGCCTTTAATACCTCATTTTTCCCTTTTCAGGGTTGGTCGGGTTCTATCGAGGCCCGGAGCTGCCAGTGGCATTCGCAACCTATTTTCTTTTCGGTGGATGGGTTCCAGTTCCGGGTGCTCTTTGGCCGACCGGTTTTTGACATTCTCCAGGCCCGCCTCCGGGGTGCGGACCTGTGGATGCCTGATTTCAGGCTGGTGTTGCCGACAGTGGCGTCGCAGGATAGGGAACATCGTGGATCTCACTGCGGCACACTTTTAATAGGATAACAGCGACTGTCAGTCTCCCCTTTTGCTGTGAAAATGAGTGATATTGCTCATGAGAGAGGGAGCCTTTGACACGTCGAGCTGTCGGGTAAACAACAGTTTTTGTTGACTGCAGATGTTGTCTTTTCCATAGATGCCGCTGGAACGGCTGAGATCCTCCAGCATTCTCTGTGTGTTGCTATGGTCTCTCTCTGGTGTCTCCTGTTTCTTGGTGGTGGGGGGCGCTGACATTCTGTGTGTGTTGCTATGGTCTCTCTCTGGTGTCTCCTGTTGCTTGGTGGTGGGGGGCGCTGACATTCTGTGTGTGTTGCTGTGGTCTCTCTCTGGTGTCTCCTGTTTCTTGGTGGTGGGGGGCGCTGACATTCTCTGTGTGTTGCTTTGGTCTCTCTCTCGTGTCTCCTGTTTCTTGGTGGTGGGGGGCGCTGACATTCTGTGTGTGTTGCTATGGTCTCTCTCTGGTGTTTCCTGTTGCTTGGTGGTGGGGGGCGCTGACATTCTGTGTGTGTTGCTATGGTCTCTCTCTAGTGTTTCGTGTTGCTTGGTGGCGGTGACATCAGCGCCGGACTCCGGAGCGCAGGCTCCTGAGTTCCAATCCAAGTCGGGCGACACCCCCCCCCCCACCCCACCGGCTCGCCTTCCATCCATGCTGGGTTGAGCGTTGAGCTCGCCACTCGGCCTCGTAAAACACACAAAGGTTCGAGTCAGGAATGTTCATATTGTGACCCCGTTAATCCGAAAAACCAATCCAGACACCACGCGCCAGACAGGAATGGCCGACCGTCTGGTGCGACACGCTAGGGAGGATATATTTGCTACTAATGCATTGTCAACAAGAAATAAAAGACTTACCAAGAGATTAATGTTGATGTACATGTCCTATGTGGACACGATTGTTCCCTCCATTCCAATATCTCCTGATAGAACAGAGACGATTAGGACACCAGCAGGGACGGCTGCATCAAGGAAGGTACGCAGAGAGACAATACAGAAAGGATTGCCTGCAACTACGAATAGATGTTCAATATTTGTTCGGGATTATTGGGCAGACAGAGCTGAACTGTCAGCATTGGAAGATATGGTCCTCCAGGGGAACAGGTTTGTGTCTTCAGTTCGTCACGCAAGGAAGTGTTCCAGAAGGTTCACGAAGTGCACCCTGATGAGGAAAGAAACGTAAACAACGAGCTGATGAAGTGACGTACTGTCCAAGAATGAACCGAGACATCTGACGGACCACTGCTTCATACGAGATATGTCGTACCCACAGACCAAAGCAGCAAGCAAATCCCCTGACTCCACCCCCTGTACCAGACAAGCCGTCCTTCACATTCGGTGATTAGTTGTTTGATTGTAATGGGAAGAGTCATATTGTTGCGACAAACTTCTCTTCCAGTCACCCAGAGTTTGCAACAACACAATCAATATCCAGGAAAGCAATCATCAGCTTCTCAAAAACTGCGTTTGTGTGGCATGGAGCTCCACAGAATCATAGAAAACCACAGCACGTTACAGGCCCTTCGGCCCGCAATGTTGTGCCAACCGTGTAACCTACTCTAGAACCTGCCTAGAATTTCTCTAACGCGTGGCCCACTATTTTGCTAAGCTCCGTGTACCTGTCTAAGAATCTGTTAAAAGACCCTATTGTACCCGCCATTACCGCTGCCCCTGGCAGTGCATTGCACACACACACACACACGCACACACACACACACACACACACCACTGTCTGTGCAAAAACTTACCTCAGAAATCCCCCTTGAAGCTACTAACAAGCACCTTAAAAATATGCTCGCTCGTGTTAGCCACTTCATCCCTGGCTACCCACACGAACAATGCCTCTCATCAGCTTATACATGTCGATCTGGTTACCTCTCGTCATCCGTCCCTTCACGGAGAAAAGGTCAAGTTTACTCAACCTATACTCATAAGGCATGTTCTGCATCATCCTTGTAAACCTCCGCTGCACACTCTCTATAGCATCTACATTCTTCCTGTAGTGAGGTGACCAGAACTGAAAACAGTAATCCAAGTGGGCTCTTCACAAGGTCTATATAGATCTAACATTACCTCATGGCTCTTGAACTCAATTCCACAGTTGATGAAGGTCATCACACCATACGCCTTCCTAGCAACAAGTCAACCCGTGCTGTAGCTTTGAGTGTCCTAAGGACAACGATTCATTTATTCTCCTCACTGCCAAGAGTCTTAACATTAGTACTGAGCTGTGTCTCCAAATTTGACAGACCAAAACGAATCATTCACACGCAAGTGGGCTGAACACCCCCTGCCAATTCTCAGCCTGTTCCTGCCTCCTAATGATGTCCCGCTTTAACCTCTGACAACCCTGAATGGGAATCAGGATTAAAACCTTTGGCGCTGTGAAGTTCTACTTGTGGCGGACGGTGCGAAGCTGCTCGGCGAAGTGCTCCGCTAACTGGCTCAGGGTGGAGGAGCAACACCTTATATTCTGTCTCGGTGCACTCCAACCGGATCAGCTGAACCATAACACCCGCCTTGTCTTCTGAATCCGGAGCCCCAAGGGAAAACAGCACCGGCTTACTACAAGGTGACAGCAGAGCTCCGCTCAAACAAAGAAGTGAAACAAAGAGCAGGAGAGTGGTGGTGGAGGGCAACTCGTGGGGTCTGGTTGTCCAGAAGGAAATGGAGAAAGCTCGTGTGGCTTTCCTGGTGGGAGGGGGAGGTGTACATGGACGGGGTATCCACAGTGAAAGTAAGATGATCGGGGCCAGGGGACTTGAAATCATTTGTAATGAGTTTGTGTGTGCTGCTTGGATTTCCAGCATCTGCAGATCTACGCTTGCTCGTGAATGGGAAATTCTGTTTGTTGCGGACGGAGCGAACGTACTTGTCAAAGTCGACTCCTGATCAACGTTGGGTCTCATCGACGTAGAGGAGGCCTCACTGGGAGCAACAGGTACGGCACAGCAACCTGACAGTCTCGCAGGTGAAGTGTTGCCTCACTGGGAGCAACAGGTACGGCACAGCAACCTGACAGTCTCGCAGGTGAGGTGTTGCCTCACTGGGAGCAACAGGTACGGCACAGCAACCTGACAGACTCGCAGGTGAAGTGTTGCCTCACCTGGAAGGTCTGTTCGTGATCCAGACTGGGACTGAGGGAGGAAGTAAATGGGAGTGTATAGAACTTCCCTCGCTTGCAAGGATATGTTCCGGGGGGGGGGGGGGGTGGGGATTAGTGGGAAGGGACGAATGGAATCCTTGTGGAAAGCAGGACGTTGGGGGTGGGGCTGGGGAGTTAAAGATAGGAAGCCAGGAAGCTGTTTAGTCAATACAACCGTACAAATCGGGAGGTTTATAAAAAATGTCAGCTCCTGTGAATGTGTTTGGTGAGCCCATAGTCGGTGTCTTTCTCGGGTCCACTGTCATCTGAATCTGCCAGGGTGGATGGTGGAGGGTTTTACAGAGATGACAAGTGGAGTAGGGGTCAGACGGGTTCACAGAATGGTGATGGGTGTAGGTGTAGAAGGGCTGTCACAGATGGCGGAGGCTACATGGATCGGAGATGTTAACAGAAATGGAGAGAGCTGTAGGGTTTGGAACCATTTTCACAGAGAGCGAGTGGTGTAGCAATGTTTCTCCACCGCTGGGGGAATGCACTTCACTTCTACCATTTTTGTCTGTAACCAGCTGGAACCTGTGTTGTATCAGAGAGCTTTGCTAATAATGTTCGTGCATCACCATGCTGATGGAACCTGAGCACTCGACTGCAGACCGGCAGCTGTGTCACTGGGAAAATGCTGAACACGCTGATTAAGCAGACAAACAGAATGCACCCTGACCTTGAACTTGTGTCCGAAGCAGTGAATGTACACGCTTGTGCTTTTTTGGAGAACAGCTATTACTCGCTCTTGTGCCGGTCTTCCCTCGCTGCAAGTAAAAATAAGCGCTGTTATGACTGATACACTCTTTTGAGTTAATTGTTGGTCATAAGACAAAGTGAAAAGGTGCTTGACACCACCTCCTACCCAGACACCCAATCATACCTGCACCCTACTCCCCACGGCTTCGCCATCTCACCACTACACCGCAAGTCATAGGAACTGAAATACTCATTCCATTCATTGAGTCTTCTCCACCATTCGATCATGGCTATAGGATTTTCCCTCTAAACCCCATTCTGCTGCTTTCTACCTTTCACCTTCAACAGCCTTATTAATCAGCAACCCACCATTTACTTACTTAAAGTCCGTTACGCCGCTGGTGTTTAGGACAGCAATGAAGAGGTTCACCAGGATGTTGTCTGGATTAGAGGCATGAGCTACTGTGTAAGGAGAGTTCGGACAAACTTGGGCTGTTTTCTCTGGAGTGGAGGAGAATCAGGGTGACCTGAGAGAACTTGATCAGAATAAGAGAGGGATAGAAAGAGTAGATAGCCACCATTTTTTAACCGTCCGTGTCAAAATGTCTAAGCCCAGACAGCATGCTTTTGGAGAGATGAGGGAGCTGTGGAATTCATTGCCACGGACGGCTCAGAGGCCAAGTCATCAGGTTTAGTTAAAACAGAATTTGATCAGTACTTGATTAGTAAGGGTGTCAAAGGTCATGGGGAAGGCAGGAGAATGGGGTTGAGAAGAAAAATAACAGACACTGGGACAGGTACAGAAAGAGGAAACTTTAGAGTGAGACGTGTCAAGGACAGACAGATGGGACAGACTCAGATAGGGGTTCTTGTCCGGCACGGAGCAGTGGGGCTGAACACCAGTTCGTTTTCCACTCTCGGTCCTTCACTGAGACCATTTCTCATCAGTACACGTTTTACAAACAATACGTATCATTGATTAAGTTCAACATAAATTTATTATCAAAGTGTGTGAACAAAATGCTATCAAACAATTAATTCCTTTTCTTTTTGACAAGGCAACTCAATGCTCACCCCCAGCCTGGTAGGGAATGGGACCAATTCCAGAGGGGGAGGGGTGGGTGAGTCTGGGACTTAGTAAAGGAGCCCTAACTCCATCCTCCTTATTCCCCTTTTCCCTTCTCACTCCCCTCCCTCCCACTCCACTGCATGTGTTTGTGTGTGAGAGACCTGCCTGCCCAGTCACACACCATCAGCGATGTGCGCTTCCCCCAACACACTCACACTCCTCTGTACACAGCAATTCTCACCAGCTCAGAAGATCCAAAAATCTTATACCCTCCCTCCTGCACCAACTCCTTAGCCATGTGTTAAACAGTTTATTCTTCCTCTTCCTGGCCCGTGGCACAGATGGCAGTCCTGAGGTCACAGCCCTGGACGAGCAGCCATTTAACTTAGCAGCCCACTCCCTGAACTGCCTTTGAGAAGCTCGTTACTCGACCACCCTATATCATTGTTACCCACATGGACCACGACCTTCACTGTTCACCCTCCCGGGAAATGCTGAGCACTCGACTCGAAATGTCACAGACCCGAGCACACAGGAGGCAACATGTCATCCTGGAATCTCATTCTCACCCACAAAACATCCAGTCAGTTCCCTGAGCTGCTGAATCACCTCTGACCACAGCTCACCTCTTCTCCACCCTTCCCTTCTCAGTCTCGGAGCCAGACTAAGTGCCAGAGACCCTGTTGCTGAATCACCTCTGACCTCAGCTCACCTCGTCTCCTCCCTTCCCTTCTCAGTCTCAGAGCCAGACTAAGTGCCAGAGACCCTGTTGCTGAATCACCTCTGACCACAACTCACCTCGTCTCCTCCCTTCCCTTCTCAGTCTCGGAGCCAGACTAAGTGCCAGAGACCCTGTTGCTGAATCACCTCTGACCACAGCTCACCTCGTCTCCTCCCTTCCCTTCTCAGTCTCAGAGCCAGACTAAGTGCCAGAGACCCTGTTGCTGTGACTTTCCTTTACTTGGTCATCCCACCATCCCCGACTGTACTTAAAGTGATACCTGTGTTGTTCAGGGGGATGGACACAGAGGTAAACTGCACTCGCTGTTTCCCCCTTCCCCTTCCTGTCACCCAGTTTCCTGTGCCTTGCACCTTGGGTTCAACTACCTCTCAAATGTCCTACCTATCACCCCTTCAGACTCCCGAATGATCTGGAGTTCATCCAGTTCCAGCTCCAACTCCGTAATGTGGATTGTTCGGAGCTGAAGCTGGATGGACTTCTCACAGGTGTAGTTATCAGACACAGGAGGGTCCCCTGCCTTCCCACATCCCGCAAAGGAGCTTTCCACTATCCTGCCTGACATCTCCACTGTTCCAACTGAGCAAATGTTAAGATAAAAATTCTAGTTCCATCATGATTTTGCCTTCTCTGACTGAATGCTCTCCCCACTGAAACCTCAAAGAGATAAAGCCTCAAAGTCTCCGCTCTGACTCTGCCCACTCTGACACTGGCCGCTCCACTTGCTCCTGCCTGACCTGATGCTGATTGGCCACTGCTGAAAGCTCAAAAATCACCTGCCCTGAACCACTGCCCTTAATACTCGGTCGGTGAACCTGAGTGAATTACGTCCTCTCAAGCTTCTGATCTCTCCGATTCACGATGGATCAAAGCTTGGTAGGGCGACACAAGGATAAATGACAGACTGAAACCCATCCCACAGTCTGAGCAGGTGACCACCCTCCCCACAATGTGAACCCACCACTGTCTCTGCAGTGTGGATCAGTGTGTGAATGCCTTCCCACAGTCTGAGCAGGTGACCACCCTCCCCACAATGTGAACCCAGCACTGTCTCTGCAGTGTGGATCAGTGTGTGAATGCCTTCCCACAGTCTGAGCAGGTGACCACCCTCCCCACAGTGTGAACTCACCACTGTCTCTGCAGTGTGGATCAGTGTGTGAATGCCTTCCCACAGTCAGAGCAGGTGACCACCCTCCCCACAGTGTGAACCCACCACTGTCTCTGCAGTGTGGATCAGTGTGTGAATTCCTTCCCACAGTCTGAGCAGGTCAACGTCCTCTCACTGCTGAAAACAATCTGGTCTTTCGTCAGCCGAGATGAATGTATGCATTAATTCCCACAGTCAGAGCAGATGAACAGCTTCTATACAGTGTGAACTCGCTGATGTTCGCTCAGTGATGTCTGAGTGAATTCCTTCCCGTCTGAGCAGGTGATGTTCAGTCAGTTGAGATGTCTGAGTGAATTCATTCCCACAATCAGAACAGGTGACTGGCATCGCCCAGTGTGAACTCGCTGATGAACTTTGAAGCCTGATGACTGAGTGAATCCCTTTCCACAATCTGAGCAGGTGAACGGTTTCTCCCCAGTGTGAATTCGGCTGTGCCTCACCAGGTTGGATGACTGAGTGAATCCCTTCCCACATTCAGAGCATGTGAATGGCTTCTCCCCAGTGTGAATTCGGCTGTGCTTCACAAAGGTGTCGGAATCAGTGAATCCCTTCCCACATTCAGAGCACGTGAACGGTTTCTCCCCAGTGTGAATTCGGCTGTGCTTCACAAGGGAGTATGAATCAGCGAATCCCTTCCCACATTCAGAGCACTTGAACGGTTTCTCCCCAGTGTGAATTTGGTAGTGCCTCACCAGGTTGGATGACTGAGTAAATCCCTTCCCACATTCAGAGCATGTGAATGGCTTCTCCCCAGTGTGAACTTGCTGATGTTCAGTCAGTTGAGATGACCGGGCAAATCCTTTCCCACATTCAGAGGAAGTGAATGGCCTCTCCCCAGTGTGAACTCGCTGATGTACTTTCAGATTTGATGACTGAGTGAATCCCTTCCCACATTCAGAGCACGTGAATGGCTTCTCCCCAGTGTGAATTCGGCTGTGCTTCACAAGGGAGTATGAATAAGCAAATCCCTTCCCACATTCAGAGCAGCTGAACGGTTTCGCCCCAGTGTGAATTCGCTGATGTACTTTCAGATGAGATGACTGAGTGAACCCCTTGCCACATTGAAAGCAGCTGAACGGTTTCTCCCCAGTGTGAATTCGGCTGTGCTTCACAAGGGAGTATGAATAAGCAAATCCCTTCCCACATTCAGAGCAGCTGAACGGTTTCTCCCCAGTGTGAATTCGGCTGTGCTTCACAAGGGAGTATGAATAAGCAAATCCCTTCCCACATTCGGAGCAAGTGAACGGTTTCTCCCCAGTGTGAACTCGCTGATGTTCAGTCAGTTGAGATGACCGGGCAAATCCTTTCCCACATTCAGAGGAAGTGAATGGCCTCTCCCCAGTGTGAATTCGCTGATGTACTTTCAGATTTGATGACTGAGTGAACTCCTTGCCACATTGAAAGCAGCTGAACGGTTTCTCCCCACTGTGAACTCGGCTGTGCTTCACAAGGGAGTATGAATAAGCAAATCCCTGCCCACATTCAGAGCAGCTGAACGGTTTCTCCCCAGTGTGAATTCGCTGATGTACTTTCAGATGAGATGACTGAGTGAACCCCTTGCCACATTGAAAACAGCTGAACGGTTTCTCCCCAGTGTGAACTCGCTGATGTTCAGTCAGTTGAAATGACCGAGCAAATCCTTTCCCACATTCAGAGCAAGTGAATGGCCTCTTCCCAGTGTGAACTTGCTGATGTTCAGTCAGTTGAGATGACCGGGCAAATCCTTTCCCACATTCAGAGCAAGTGAATGGCCTCTCCCCAGTGTGAATTCGCTGATGTACTTTCAGATTTGATGACTGAGTGAACCCCTTGCCACATTGAAAACAGCTGAACGGTTTCTCCCCAGTGTGAACTCGCTGATGTTCAGTCAGTTGAAATGACCGGGCAAATCCTTTCCCACATTCAGAGCAAGTGAATGGCCTCTCCCCAGTGTGAACTCGCTGGTGTCTCTGTAGTGTGGATGAACGAGTGAATCTCTTCCCACAGTCTAAGCAGGTGAATGGCATCTTTTCAGTGTGAACTCACTGGTGTTCATTCAGTTGGGATGATTGAGTGAATCCTTTCCCACACAGGGCAGGTGATTGGCCTCTCCCCGGTGTGAACTCACTGGTGTCACTGTGGTGTGGTTGAGTGTGTAAACGCCTTCCCACCATGTAAACAGGTTACCGTCCTCTCACTGGTGAATTTTTGGATCTATCTTTAGCATCGACAACGGAATGAATTGCTTCCCACTGTCAGAACAGGTGGAGCATCTCACTAAGGTGTGAACTTGCTGATGTATCTTCAGGCTGGATGACTGAGTAGTTCCCCTCCCTCACACAGAGCAGGTGAATTGCCTCTCTCCACTGTGAACTCACTGGCGTGTCTGTGGGTAGGCTGTGAGTGAATACCTTCCCACACTGAGAGAAGGAGAATGATATCTCACTGCGATCAATCATCTGTCAATTCAGACAATCAGACGTTAGAATCCCTTCTACAATCAATGCATTGAAGAATTGAACTCCAGTGAACAAATGCTGGTGTGTTCTCAGCTCCCCGGTTCCAGTGGATTTCAGTGAGTTACAACAGAAAACTTCATTTCAGACACAAAACACATTTCCAGCTGGGATGAGATAGTTCTTCATCTCCAAGGATTGACAACAGATGTGTCGGTCTTGCAAAGGAAATATTTGGCCACTCCTTATATATCCGGAAAGAGACAGCCCATGCATAAGTGTTCTGCCATTTCAAACCTGTAAAAATATTTGAAAGGACATCAATAGGTGAAGGACAGTTTTTCAGGTGAGATTTTAGTCTGTGGTGAGAAGATAAGAAAAAGGAGTAGGAGAACATCATCTGGCCCGTCTCCACCAACCTGCCTTTTCCCCATCGCCCTTCATTTCCCTACTTTGCAAACATCTATCCAACCTCGTCTCAAATGCATTTACTGAGGTAGCCTCCACTGCTTCATTGGGCAAAGAATCCACCGATTCACCTCCCTCAGGGAAAAGCAGTTCTTCAGCTCCATCCCAAATGCCCTGAAGTGATGTGGTCTAGTTCTAGTCTCACCTACCAGTGGAAACAACCTTCCTGCCTCTATCTTACCTATCTGATTCATAATTTTACATTTTTTTATAAGATCTTCTCTCAATGTGAGCTCTGGCATCATATTACCCAGTTCATCTCAAGCTGAGATATACTGCAGGCTACTGTGGGAAGCGAGGGAGGAGATTGTTGAGCATCTGGTGATGATCATTGTCTCATCAATAGGGATGGAAGAAGCACCCGAGGATTGTTCAAGAAAGGGAGTAGAGGTAACCCAGGAAATTATAGACCAGTGAGTCTTGCATCGGTGGTGGGCAATTTGTTGGAGAAGATCCTAAGAGGGAGGAGTAATGAGCATCTGATTAGGGGTAGTCAGCATGGCTTTGTCAAGGGCAGGTCATGCCTTACCAACCTGATTGAACTCTTTGGGGATGTAACATTGATGAAGGTAGAACATTGGATGTAGTGTACGTGGTTTTCAGTAAGACTTTTGATAAGTTTCCCCATATGAGGCTCATTGAGAAAGTAACGAGGAAGGATCCAAGGAGAGCTGCTTTGCGGATCCACAACTGGCTTGGCCACAGAAGGCAAAGAGTGGTTGTCGATGGTCTGTATTCTGCATGGAGGATGTGACCAGTGATATTCTGCAGCGATCTGTTCTGGGACCCCTCCTCTCTCTTCATTCTGACTTTTAAAAATGACCTTGATGAGGAAGTAGAAGGGTGGGTGGGTAAGTTTGTCGATGACGCAAATGTAGTGGGAACTGTGGATAGTCTGAACAGTAGAGCGTTACATCGATAGGATGTAGAACTGGACTGAGAATTGGCAGATGGAGTTCAACCTGGTGGTTCATTTTGGCAGGTCCAATTTGAAGACAGAATACAATATTAATGATAGGACCCTTGGCAGTTTGGAGGATCAGCAAGATCTTGGGATCTGTGTCAATAGTTCATGCAGAGCTGCTACGCAGCTGGACAATGTTTTTAAGAAGGCCTTCATCAGCCATGGGACTGAGTTCAAAAGCGGTGAGGTACTATTACAGATATAAAAGGCCTTCGTTAGGCCCTACTTTTAGCACTCTGTTCAATTCTGATCACCTCACTACTGGAAAAAATGCTCTAAATAGGGTGCAGAGGAGATTTACAAGGATGTTGCTTGGATTGGAGAGCATGCCTTATAATAATAGGTTGAGTAAACTTTGGAGTGATGGAAAATGAGAGGTGACCTGAGAGAGTTGTATAAGATGATGAGAGGCATTGATCGTCTGGATAGCCAGAGGTTTTTTCCCAGGGCTGAGCTAGCTAACATGCGGGGGCATAGTTTTAAGGTGCTTGGAAGTAGGTACAAGGGGGATACCAGAGGTAATTTTTTCGCACAGAGAGTGGTGGGTGCATGGAATGCACTGCCAGTGACGGTGGTAGAGGCGGATACAATCAGGGTCTTTTCAGACACTGTTAGGTACGTACGTGGAGCTTAGAATAATAGAGGTCTATGTGGTAGTCAAACTCTAGACAGTTTCAAGAGTAGGTTTTATGGTCAGCATGATATTGTGGGCCGAAGGGCCTGTAATATATTGCATGACTTCTGTTTCTATGTTTAGATATGAACTCCTCATCTTCTAACATGTCACGGATCAGGCATCCTGACTGACCAACAAATTTCCTGACTGTAAACACAAAGTACACTGCAGATGCTGTGGTCAAATCAAGATGTACAAAAATGCTGGATGAACTCAGCAGGTCGGGCAGCATCCGTTGAAAGAACGTTGACTGTTTCTTTCGACGGATGCTGCCCGACCTGCAGAGTTCATCCAGCTTTTCTGTACATCTAAATTCTCTGACTGTATTCCCTCTGTATGAGAATAGGCTATTTTTGCCTTCAATCAACCTGTGTCTTGGCTCAATTTGTCCTGATTTTTGGTATCATTTCAAGCGCTGGTCATGCTCCACAACACTACAAAGTGAACTTGTTACTACATGTCGGATCCTGGACATTTTCTAATTACTGGGATCCCCTTCCACCCCCAGCTGATTGACAGTGATGAACCCATCGATGGCAATGACTATGAAGGGGTGGGCAGTAGTTATTCTCATTGGAATGGGGCACCTTTGTGATGTGCAAGCTACAAGTCACTTGTCATCAAGAACAAGGTGTTTCATATCGTTATTTACACAGAGAACTAAAGTTGACGGGAGGATTTCTTTTAGCCATACAGCACTAATTTACACTTCCACTGACTGGACAGTATATTTTTGTTCCGAGGTACTGATCCTCGGATTGACATGGCTGGAGGTCGCAGTATTTGGGCATATTCTAAGGGGACAATGCTGGTAGTGTCACCCATGGCTGCCTCCTTACCCAGCAGACACCAAGAACAAGAAACCTGTCTATCCGCGATTCAAGGACCCAGCAATGCGCATGCGCCGCAGAAATGGCGGCGCCGCCAGCTCTGAATCAGCCGTTAACTCCCCGTCACTCGGGTAAATCGTGGGGCTGAGAGAGACGGAAAGGACTGGGACTGTCCTGAGGTGCCGGACCTGTGGGGAAGGAGCTCATAGTAATGTTCCTTCAATCGCGGTGCAGACGCCGTTAATTAAGTTCCCCCCCGCGGCCCTGCTCCTACCTGCGTCCGATCACTGCGAGCCTCTCATCTACTGAGCGCATGCGCAATATTCGCGATTGGCTGTGACGCACACGCATGCGCATTTGTTTAAACAGGATTAAAAAAAAATCTGCAGATGAGGAAATCCAAAACAACACCCACAAAATGCTGGAGGAACTCAGGGGGGCAGAAAGCAACGATGGAGGGGAGAGAACAGTCGGCGTTTCAGACCGAGACCCTTCTTCAGAACCGGAAAGGAAGGGAGGGAGAAAGAATGTGGGGTGGAGGGGAGGTGATACATCAGATTAGTCGGGCGTGAAGTAAAGAGTTGGGAAAATTGATGAAAGAGATAAAGGCTGCAGAATAATCATGATGATGTTGATAATAATAAATAAATACATTATTGATCCCGAGTGGGGAATTCTTTCGTTACAGCAGCGACATTTAGAAACACAATTAGTAGTGTGCAGACTTTACTAAAAATAAACCGGGAATAATAATATACACAATAATACTGCACCAATGTGTAATAATAATGTATGAAATAAAAATGCAGAGACTGTTGATCTCTGAAGTGTGTTCTCCTGTCGCAGAAAGATGAACTGTTGAATATGCGTATTGCCGTTGATCCCAAAGATTTTCTGTAAAGGCGTCAAATGTTATGGGGAGAAGGCAGGAGAATGAGGTTGAGAAGGAAAATAAAAGATACTGGGACAGGTACACAATGAGGAAACTTTAGAGAGCGATCTGTCAAGCACAGACAAATGGGACAGACTCAGACAGGGTTTTACTTGGAAGTTTCTGGCCTTAACTTATTTTTAATTCGTCTCAGAACAATTCTCAACAAAATCTTTATTAGGTGAATCTTAAGACAGATTGTTCTATAATTTTCGCAGTCATTAATTCCAGGAATTCTTGGCAGAGCTATAAGTACAGATTTCAAGCAATCATCAGGCAATACAGCAGACTCATATATGCCATTAAACAGTTCAAAAAGAATATCTATGCCCAGATCTTCTAGGGCTTGTAAACTGAGGTTTCCTCAAGCCCAGTGGCTTTACCACGTTTCATGCTTTACATTGCTTTAGTTTTTTCTTCTTTGGTAATAGGTGGGCCAGAATTAGGGTGTTTAATATCTGGGGGTTCCCCTCTATTATCCTCAGACAGCTGCTCTATATACTGAATCCTCCTCCCACATACTTCATCTGGATCTGTCTGCTGATCTTATGCATTCTGTAGAGGAGGTTTTCTTAATTCCCTAATTTCCTTAATTTTCCTGTCCATTTCTTTGCCGTTGTTAATATGGCCTTCTGCTTCATTGCATTTTTAAAAATTTTTATTTAATTGCGTTTTTAAGTAATTACAAGTGTGGAAAAAAATGTATATATCCCTTCCCCCCTCCCTTAACCCCTCCCCCTAACTTCCCTATATAAAAAAAAGAGAAAGTAAGAAAGAAAAAAAAAAAAGAGTGCCTGGTTGTTGGAAGATCTCCACATGCTCCATGGAGTTCTTAATAACTTTAGTATATATATTTATTTCTTTCCCCAAGTAACCAATTGTTTCATCTTCAGAGCACCTATATATTTAGTCCTGTCTTTTGTAAATAAGGGCACCAAATTTTCAAAAATGTTTCATATTTATCTCTTAAATTATAAGTAATTTTCTCTAATGGAATACAACCATAGATTTCTTTCTTCCAACAATCTATACTTAAATATGTATCTGATTTATAAGTAACTGCAATAGCCTATTTGGCTACTGCCAGTGCAATTTTTATGAATTCTTTCTGATATTTATTTAGTTTGAGTTTCGGTTTTATCCCTTCAATATCACCTAGTAAAAGTAATATTGGATTATGAGGAAGTTGTATTCCCGTAATTTGTTCCAGTAAAAGTCTTAAATTTGTTCAAAAAGGTTGAATTTTAGAACAAGACCATGTCGAATGTAAAAATGTACCAGTTTCTTGGTTACATCGGAAACACTGATCAGATAAACTTGGATTTAATTTATTTATTTTTTGTGGTGTAATATATAATTGATGTAGAAAGTTATATTGCACTAATCTTAACCGAACATTTATTGTATTTGTCATACTATCAAGACATAGTCTTGACCAATTTGTTTCTTCAATTTTAATATTCAAATCACTTCCCCATTTTTGTCCTGAATTATGGACTCCTTGTTTAATTGCCTGTTTTTGAATCAAATTATACATACAAGATATAAATTTTTTAATATTTCCTTTTTGAATTAAAATTTCTATTTCATTAGATTTCGGCAATAACATTGTTTGACCTAGTTTTTCTCTTATATAAGCCCTTAGTTGAAAGTAACAAAAAAGCGTGTTGTTTGATACTTTATATTTATTCTTTAATTGATCGAATGACACTAATATACCTCCTTCAAAACAATCTCCTATGTATCTATCCCTTTTTGAAACCAATCATATAAAAGTTGATTGTCCATTGTAAAAGGAATAAGTCTATTTTGAATTAAAGATCTCTTTGCTAATAAAGATTTTTTGGTCTCATCATCAACATTTATCTTATTCCATAAATCAATCAAATGTTTTAATATAGGAGATTCTTTCTTTTCCCGTATCCATTTGTATTCCCATTTATATATAAAATCTTCTGGTACGTTTTCTCCTATTTTATCTAGTTCTATTCTAATCCATGCCGGTTTATCTTTCTCAAAAAAAGATGCAATAAATCTAAGTTGATTTGCTTTATAATAATTCTTAAAATTTGGAAGTAGTAACCCTCCTAGATCAAATTTTCATGTCAATTTTTCCAACGATATTCTTGATATCTTACCTTTACAGAGAAACTTCCTCACATATTTGTTTAACTCTTGAAAAAACTTCTGGGGTAATTGTATTGGTAATGATTGAAATAAATATTGTAGTCTAGGGAATATATTCATTTTTATAGTATTTACTCTACCTACTAATGTTATTAGTAATGCCATCCATTTATCAAGATCTTCCTGAATTTTTTTCAAAAGTGGTGAATAATTTAATTTGTATAAGTTTTTTATATCATTATCAACTCTTATACCTAAATATTTTATACCATTTGCCGGCCATCTAAATTGAGGTTATTAATCCACATTGACTATAGTCTCCATTAGTAAGAGGTAAAATTTCACTTTTATCCCAATTTACTTTATAACCTGATATTTTCCCATATTCTTCTAATCCATAAGATAATTTACATAATGAATGTAATGGATCTGTTAAATAAAGTAGAACATCATCAGCAAATAAATTAATCTTGTATTCTTCCTGATTAACTCTGAAACCCTTAATATCTGGGTTCATTCTTATTAATTCAGCTAATGGCTCTATTGCCAACACAAACAAAGCAGGTGATAATGGACAACCTTGCCTAGTTGATCTTGTTAACTGAAATGGTGTCGAAATTTGACCATTTGTCACTACTTTAGCTTTGGGATTAGTATTTAAGGTTTTAATCTATTTTATAAATGATGTTCCTAATCCATATTTTTCCAATACCTTAAATAAAAAATCCCATTCCAATCTATCAAATGCTTTTTCTGCATCTAAAGCAACTGCCACACTCGTTTCCTCCCTCTTTTGCGCTAAATGGATTATACTAATTATCCGGGTTACATTATCTGCCGATTGTCTATTTTTGATAAATCCTGTTTGATCCATATGCACTAATTTTGATAAGCATTTAGATAAGATTTTTGCTATTATTTTATAATCAGTATTTAATAAAGAAATAGGTCTATATGATGCTGGCTTTAAAAGGTCTCTATCTTTTTTTTGGCAATACTATTAAAATATCTGTTGAAAAAGATTCTGGAAGTCTATGCGTTCTTTCTGCTTGATGTATTAACTCCATAAAGGGAGAAATTAATAAATCTTTAAACATTTTATAAAATGCAGGCAGAAAACCATCTTCTCCTGGAGATTTATTACTTTGAAGTGATCCCGGAGCTTCTTCAACCTCCTTCACTGTAAAAGGCATACCTAATCCCTTCTGTTCTTCCATATGTAATTTTGGAAGAGTTATTTGTGCTAAATATCTTTCTATCTTAACATCATCATTCTTTGATTCTGATTTGTACAACTCAGAATAAAAATTCTTAAAAGCCTCATTAATTTCTAGAGGCTTATAAGTAACTTTATTCACTTTTGTTCGGATTGCATTTATTGTTTTAGAAATCTGATCTGTTTTTAACTGGCATGCAAGGACCTTATGTGATCTTTCACCTAGTTCATAATATCTCTGTTTAGTTCTCATAATTGCTTTTTCTGTTCGATATGTCTGGAGTGTATTATATTTTAACTTCTTATTAATAAGTTGTCTTTGTTTTTCTTCTGTCATATTTCTTTGAGATTCTTTTTCTAATTTTATAATCTCTTTTTCCAATTGATCTATTTCTATCATATATTCCTTAATTTTAGAAGTATAACTTATTATCTGACCTCTCAAATATGCCTTCATTGCTTCCCACAATATAAATTTATCATCAACTGAATGTAAATTTGTATCTAAAAAGAACTGAATCTGCTTTTTCATAAAATCACAAAAATCTTGACGTTTTAGTAGAATTGAGTTAAATCTCCATCTATAAATTGATTCCTCTTTATCTATCATTATCATTGTCATTATTAAAGGAGAGTGATCAGACAATATTCTTGCTTTATATTCCACATTTTTCACTCTATCTTGAATATTCGTTGATAATAGGAAAAAATCTATCCTTGAGTATGTTTAATGTCTATTTGAATAAAATGAATAATCTCTTTCTTTTGGATTGATTCTTCTCCATATATCAATCAAATTTAAGGCTTTCATCAATGATAGAGTTAATTTTGCTACTTTTGATTTTGTAATAGCCTTTATTGATCTATCTAAAACTGGATCTAGACAAAAATTAAAATCTCCACCTATTAATATTTTATCATGTGCGTTAGCCAAATTCAAAAAGACCTCCTGTATAAATTTTACATCATTTTCATTTGGTGCATAAATATTCATAAGAGTACATAGTTCTGAAAAAATTTGACAATGTATAATTAAATATCTTCCTGCCGAATCAATTAATACATTTTGTATTTTAATTGGTAAATTTTTATTAACCAAAATTGCAACTCCTCTCGCCTTTGAGTTAAATGAAGCTGCAATAACATTTCCAACCCAGTCTCTTTTTAATTTCTGATGTTCTATGTCCGTTAAATGAGTTTCTTGTAGGAAAGCTATATGTATTTTCATTTTTTTAATATATGTTAAAATTCTTTTTCTTTTTACTGGTCCATTAAGCCCATTAACATTAAAACTTAAAAAATTCAATAAATTAGTCATTGTTTTTAATTATGTTACTCCAATCTATAATAATACCTGATCTTTCAACTTTCGTGGTATCCTGGGAAATCTTTTTTGAAGTCTCCATGTTGCTATGTGTGTCCCCACCAATCATCCAGGCAAAAAAATAGAAGAAAAATAGAGTATAAGGAAAAAAACAAAATACCCCCCTACTAATGTTGTGAAAGAAAAAAAAAACACAACATTACCCCCCTCTGTAATGCTTTTTGAGAGGGTGATTTTAGATGCATATCATATTTTTACTGAGTTAAGTATTGTATGTAATTAGTTTTGCTACAATAAGTGTATGGGACATTGGAAAAAATGTTGAATTTCCCCATGGGGATGAATAAAGTATCTATCTATCTATCTATGATTACACACGTGAATCCCGTAGTATTCAAAGCTCCCCAGCCCCCCCGCAATGTAAAAAGTATATATATAAGAAAAGAAAAAACATATTATTCTCAATTAACATTTCTAAAATTTTACTTTTCTCCCTTGTATCATCCTTAAATGTCCATCAGTTCCATTCGCTATCTCTGTCTTCGTCTTTAACCATTACGTTTATAAATCTCTACGTTTAATTAGCGAATAGATGGAAGTTTTTGTACGAACACCTCCACATCTCGATAATCGGGAAAAAATCTTTTTCCCTCTTCCAAAAAATTTATCAGTGTTGCTGGGTGACGCATTAAAAATTTGTAACCTTTTTCCCATAAGACTTCTTTTGCTGAATTAAATTCTTTCTCTTCAAAAGGTTATAACTTATATCAGGATAAAAAAGAACTGGTTTCTCTGCTATCATCAATGGACCCTTTCTTCTTTTGGCACCTTGGACAGCCACCCTCAGAATCTTTTCTTTATCCTGGTATCTTAAACATCTTATCAAAATTGATCACGGATTTTGATCATCTTGAGATCTTGGCCTTAAGGCTCTGTGCACCCTTTCAATCTCAATTGAAGTTTCTTCTCCCATTTCCAATTTTTTAGGGATCCATTTTTGAAAAAAAATTATTGGGTCTTCTCCTTCGGTACCTTCTTTAAGTCCAACAATTTTAATATTGTTACGTCTACTAAAATTTTCAAGCTTATCAATTTTTTCCACAAGTTATTTTCTTTCTCATGTCCAGGCATTATTATCAACTTCAATTTCCTTCATTCTTCCATCCATGTCTTCCATTTTATTTTCCAAATCTGTAATTTTCTTTTCCATTTTTTCTTGTTTCTTTGTCATTTTATCAAACATAGCCTCCATATTTATTATTTTTTTCTTTAATTACTTTTTGGTTACTTTTAATTACTTTTAATGCATTTAATTTATGCATTATTTGCCTCAAAGTCTTTTTTTATATTTTCAGAGGAATTTTCATCTCCATCTGAGTAGGCTACGATCAATTATGGAAAACCCTGAACATCCTCTGCGTAGCACCATCCAGAGACAGAGAAGCAGTTTCAGCGACAGGTTGCTATCGATGCAATGCTCCTCAGACAGGATGAAGAGGTCAATACTCCCCAATGCCATTAGGCTTTACAATTCAACCGCCAGGAGTAAGATATGTTAAAGTGCCGGGGTTGATTGTATTTAATGTATTTAAGTAAACTACTTAAGAACTTTTTAAAAGCTATTATTAATGCTTTTTGAGAGAGTGATTTAGATGCATATCATAATTTTACTGAGTTAAGTATTGTATGTAATTAGTTTTGCTACAACAAGTGTATGGGACATTGGAAAAAAATGTTGAATTTCCCCATGGGGATGAATAAAGTATCTATCTATCTATCTTCGTCTGATTAGGGGACGTCACGTAATGACGTAGGATCGAGACGCTGGAACCCAGCCCTCCCGTAAAAAATAAATAAATTAATGTTTAAATGAAGAAAAATTAGTCAATACTTTCATAAGGTTACTTATAAACTACTCCGGCTTGTTTTAAGCTGTGCCTCATAAACAGAGGACGAAGAAAAATACTACCGCGAAGACAGCTCAAGGTCGAAAAGAATCAAGGCCTACTTCTACCGAAGAACCGCGGACTCAGGTACAACACATCACTGTCGAAACAGAACAGGAAACTGCGGCAGCATCGGCCATTTCTAAAGGAAAGGATCAACGAGAACGGCGCAAGCGTAAAAGAACGAGCATGCGCAAACGAGAGCAACCAGAACTGCAAATTTCAGTTGCGACTTCAACTGAGAGTGACTTCATTGCATTTTTGATTTAACCATTCTTCCTTTGCAATATTGCGCACTTGTCTGTTTAGCTCGCTGAATTGCACTTCATTATTCTTCACTAACCTTCTTTGTTCCATCAGATGTAGAATTTCTTGGGTTATCCACCCCTTGTTGGTGTGTTGTGTTTCTTGTATTTGGATTATCTCCCCTGCGGATTGTAGTATAGCATATTTAAATCTGTCCCAAATAGGTGTTGTTTCGTTTTCGTTGAGGTGTTCTTCTACAGCTGTCTTGAATTGTTGCTAAGTATGCTATCTTTTTTTTTGTTCTCCCAACATCGACTTCTCTTTTTTCCACGTTTCAGTTTCTTTAATTTTGTTTTGATGGTAGCTATTACTGGATGGTGATCTGAACAACAGTCTACTCCTGAGTAGGATTTAGAATTTGTGATATTATTTCTAAAGGGTTCATTGACGGTAATGAAATCTATTTGATTCCTTGTTCTATCTCCAGGGCTAATCCAAGTACACAATCTACGTGGATGGTTTTTATACCAAGTATTGGTGGTCACTTGGTTGTATCTGACACATCAGTCAGTAAACCTTTCTCCGTTTTCAATTTTCTCCCCTAGTCCAAAGGGTCCTATAATATTATCAACCGTTTTCTGTCCAACTTTGGCATTAAAATCTCCCATGACTAGTTTTATATCCTGAGATTTACATTGCCGTCGCGATCTTCATAAAACTTGTTATTATCCTCTTTGTCCCCATCATTTGTTGGTGCGTAGGCTTGGATTATGCTAATGTTAAAAGGGTTAACCCTTAATTTAACTAAAAGCAGCGATCGGAAATCGCCCAATATGGCATAAGACATTTTGATACTTTGTATTATTTCAAATTCTCACTAAACACTGACGGAAGGGAAGAACAACTACTTCACAATTCATATTGGAACCAAATGGCGGTGGTAAAAACTGATGATAATATAAGTTTAAAGAGGATTTAGACAGAGATGCGTTGCCTCATTGGAATTTTTAAATATCTATAGTGAAATGATTCTCAGAGAAATAGAAGACCCAGATGGGATAAAAATTTGAGGTGTTAACATCAGCAATATAAGATATGCGGACGATACCACCCTAATAGCAAGTGCTACAGAAGACCTACAAATCCTCCTACCCAAAGTAATGCAAACAAGTGCAGATTCTGGTCTAACCATCAACTGTAAAAAAAAAAGTATGGTAACATCAAAACAGCAGGATACTCCCAACGGCAAGTTGTACATCAGTAACCAAGAGGATGAACAAAACGCCAGCTTTAATTACCTTGGTAGCTTTATATTGTTACTTGTTATTCGTTATTCAAATAACAAGCCATAGGTAACAAAGGACTTTAAGGACATCCTGAACACTAAAAAGAGGGCGTTTGGAGATGGAAATAGGGAGGAGCTGAGGACAATACAGAGGGACCTGAAAGCCAAGTTCAGGGAGGTTAAAGACAGGTGTAGGAGGATGCTTGAGTGGAAACTCCAACAGAACAACATGAGAGAGGTCTGGAGTGGGATGAGGACCATCACTGGGTTCCGGCAAACTAGCAACAGAGGAGCTGAAGGCAGTGTGGGCAGGGCCCACGAACTTAACCTGTTCTTCAACAGATTTGACACTGTGGCCCCTGCCCATCCCCCATGATTCGTCTGTTGTCGGCCTCCAACCAACACATACTCCACTCTCCCTTCCTACCCCTCCTCACAGCCTCCCACCCTGCTCTCATGACTACATCCCTCCCCCACCTGAAACCACCATGATGGGCTTCACAGCTGAACAGGTGAGAAGACATCTGAAACCTCTCCACCCCCAAGCAAGGCTGCAGGCCCAGATGGTGTCAGCCCCAGGGTGATCAAAGCCTGTGCCCCCCAGCTATTTGGGGTACTACACCATGTCTTCAACCTGAGCCTGAGTCTCCAGAGGGTTCCTGTGCTGTCTCTGCAGTGTGGATCAGTGTGTGAATGCCTTCCCACAGTCTGAGCAGGTGACCACACTCCCCACAGTGTGAACCCACCACTGTCTCTGCAGTGTGGATCAGTGTGTCAATGCCTTCCCACAGTCTGAGCAGATCAACGTCCTTTCACTGCTAAAATCAGTCTGGTGTGTCGGTAGGTGAGATGAAAGTGTGATTTCATTCCCAGTCTGAACAGATGTGATGACTGAGTGAATTCCTTCCCACAGTCTGAGCAGTTGAGCCGTTTCTCCCTTGTGTGAACTCGCTGATGTTCATTCAATTGAGATGTATGTGCGAATCCATTCCCACATTCAGAACAGGTGAGTCGCCAGTGTGAATTTGTTGATGTTCTTTAAAGTCTGAGGACCGAGTGAATTCCTTCCCGCAATCTGGGCAGGTGAACAGTTTCTCCCTGGTGTGAATTTGGCTGTGCTTCACAAGGCTGGTTGACCGAGTGAATCCCTTCCCACATTCAGAACATCTGAATGGCTTCTCCCCAGTGTGAATTGGGTAGTGCCTCACAAGTTTGGATGAGTCAGTGAATCCCTTCCCACAATCTGAGCAGATGAACGGTTTCTCCCCGGTGTGAATTCGGCAGTGCTTCACAAGACTGGATGAGTGAGTGAATCCCTTCGCACATTCAGAGCAGATGAATGGTTTCTCCCCAGTGTGAATTCGTTGATGTATTTTAACATCTGATGACCGAGTGAATCCCTTCCCACATTCAGAGCACGTGAATGGCTTCTCCCCAGTGTGAATTCGGTAGTGTTTCACAAGTGTGTCTGATTCTTTGAATCTCCTCCCACATTCAGAGCAGCTGAATGGTTTCTCCCCAGTGTGAACTCGCTGATGTTCAATCAGTTGATATGACCGAGCAAATCCCTTCCCACATTCTGAGCAAGTGAATGGCCTCTCCCCAGTGTGAACGCGGTAGTGCCTCACAAGGTTAGATGACCAAGTGAATCTCTTCCCACATGCAGAGCACACGAATGGCCACTCCCCAGTGTGAATTCGCCGATGCACCTCCGTTTGAGATGATTGAGTGAATCCCTTCCCACAGTCTGAGCAGGTGAATGGCATCTTCTCAGTGTGAACTCGCTGGTGTTCGTTCAGTTGAGAAGATTGAGTGACCCCTTTCACACACAGCAGGTGAATGGCTTCTCCCCGGTGTGAACAAGCTGGTGTCAATGTGGTTGAGTGTGTGAATGCCTTCTCACCAGCTAAGCCGGTTACCGTCCTCTCACTGGTGAACTTACAGATTACCTTTAGAATTGATGACAGAATGAATTGCTTCTCACAGTCAGAACAGGTGGAGCATCTCACTGTGGTGTGAACTTGCTGATGTATCTTCAGGCTGGATGACTGAGTAGTTCCCCTCCCTCACACAGAGCAGGTGAATGGCCTCTCCCCACTGTGAACTCACTGGTGTGTCTGTGGGTAGGCTGTGAGTCAATCCTTTCCCACACTGAGAGAAGGAGAATGATATCTCACTGCAATTGAAGAACTGATCTTCAGTGAACAAATGCTGGTGTTTTCTCAGCACCCCGGCTCCAGTAGATAACACTGAGTTAGAAAAGAAAACTTCACTTCAGGCAGAAAACACATTTCCAGCTGGGATGAGATACTTCTTCATTTCCAAGGATGGACAACAGATGTGTTGGTCTTGCAAAGAAAATATTTGGTCACTCCTTATATATCCGGTCAGAGAGAGCAAAACTGACACGTTGAGATTCCCTTGCACAACTGTTCTGCCATTTCAGACCTGTAAGAATAATTGAAAGGACATCAATGCGTGAAGAACAATTATTCAGGTGAGATTTTAGTCTGTGGTGAGAACATAAGAAATTGGAGCACGAGAACGTCATCTGGCCCATCTCCACCAACCTGCCTTTACTCCATCGCCCTTAATCTCCCTACTATGGAAAAATCTATCCAACTTTGTCTCAAATACATTTACTGAGGAAGCCTCCAGTGCTTCATTGGGCAGAGGAATCCACATATTCACCACCCTCAGGGAAAAGCAGTTCCTCCTCATCTCCATCCCAAATGCCCTGAATCTTGAGGTGATGTCCTCTAGTTCTAGTCTCACCTACCAGTGGAAACAACTTTCCTGCCTCTATCTTATCTATCCCTGTCATAATTTTACATGTTTCTATAAGATCTTCACTCAATTTGAGCTCTGGCATTACTGAGTTCAACTCAAGTTGAGATATACTGCAGGTGACTGTGGGAAGCGAGGGAGGAGATTGCTGAGCATCTGGCGATGATCTTTGTATCATCAATAGGGATGGGAGAAGCACCCGAGGATTGTTCAAGAAAGGGAGTAGAGGTAACCCAGGAAATTATAGACCAGTGAGTCTTGCATCAGTCGTGGGCAATTTGTTGGAGAAGATCCTAAGCGGGAGGACTTATGAGCATCAGATTAGGGGTAGTCAGCATGGCTTTGTCAAGAGCAGGTCATGCCTTACCAACCTGACTGAACTCTTTGGGGATGTAACATTGATGAAGGTAGAACATTGGATGTAGTGTACGTGGTTTTCAGTGAGACTTTTGATAAGGTTCCCCATATTGAGAAAGTAACGAGGAAGGACCCAAGGAGAGCTGCTTTGTGGATCCAGAACTAGCTTGGCCACAGGGTGGTTGTTGATGGTTTGTGTTCTGCATGGAGGATGGTGAACAGTGAGATTCTGCAGCGATCTGTTCTGGGACCCCTCCTCTTTGTGAATTTTAAAAATGACCTTGATGAGGAGTAGAAGGGTGTGTTTGTAAGTTTGTCGATGACACAAATGTAGTGGGTACTGTGGGTTGTCTGAATGGTTGTCACAGTAGAGCAGTTACATCGATAGGATGTAGAACTGGACTGAGAATTGGCAGATGGAGTTCAACCTGGTGGTTCATTTTGGTAGGTCTAATTTGAAGACAGAATACAATACTAATGATAGGACTCTTGGCAGTTTGAAGGATAAGCGCGATCTTGCGGTCCGCGTCAATAGTACATGCAAAGCTGCTGTGCAGGTTGACAATGTTTATAAGAAGGCCTTCATCAACCATGGGACTGAACTCAAAAGCGGTGAGGTACTGTTACAGATATATAAGGCCTTCATTGGACCCCACTTTTAGTACTGTGTTCAATTCTGATCATCTCACTACAGGAAGTATGTGGAAACTCTGGAAAGGGTTCAGAGGAGAGTTGTATAAGATGATGAGAGGCATTGATCAAGCAGAAAGCCAGAGGTTTTTTCTCAGGGCTGAGCTAGCTAACATGCAGGGACAGAGTTTTAAGATGCATGTAAGTAGGTACAAGGGGGATACCAGAGGTAAGTTTTTCAAAGGTAGAGGCGGATACAATCAGGGTCTTTTCAGACACTGTTAGGTGCCTACATGGAGCTTAGAATAATAGAGGTCTATGTGGTAGTCAAACTCTAGACAGTTTTGAGAGTAGGTTTTATGGTCAGCATGATATTGTCGGCCGAAGGGCCTGCAATGTATTCCAGACTTCTGTTTCTATGTTTATATATGAACTCCTCATCTTCTAACAAGTCACGGATCAGGCATCCTGACTGACCAACAAATTCTCTGACTGTATTCCCTCTGTATGAGAGTAGGCTATTTCTGCCTTCAATCAACCTGTGTCTTGGCTCAATTTGTCCTGATTTTTGGTATCATTTCAAGTGCTGGTCATGCTCCACAACACAACAAAGTGAACTTGTTACTACATGTCGGATCCTGGAGATTTTCTAATTTTTGGGATCCCCTCCCACCCCGAGCTGATTGACAGTGATGAACCCATCGATGGCAATGACTATGAAGGGGTGGGCAGTAGTTATTCTCATTGGTGTGTGGCACCTTTGTGGTGTGCAAGCTACAAGTCACTTGTCATCGAGAACAAGGTGTTTCATATCGTTATTTAAACAGAGAACTAAAGCTGACGGGAGGATTTCTTTTAGCCATACAGCACTAATTTACATTTCCACTGACTGGACAGTATATTTTTGTTCAGAGGTACTGATCCTCGGATTGACATGGCTGGAGGTCGCAGTATTTGGGCATATTCTAAGGGGACAATGCTGGTAGTATCACCCATGGCTGACTCTTCACCCAGCAGACACCAAGAACAAGTAAGCTGTCTATCCGCCATCTAAGGACCCAGCAATGCGCATGCGCCGCAGAAATGGCGGCGCCGCCAGCTCTCAATCAGCCGTAAACTCCCCGTCACTCGGGAAAATCGTGGGGCTGGGACTGTCCTGAGGTGCCGGACCAGTGGGGACGGAGCTCATAGTAATGTTCCTTCAATCGCGGTGCAGACGCCGGTGATTAAGTTCCCCCCCGCGGCCCCGCTCCTACCTGCGTCCGATCCCTGCGAGCCTCTCATCTACTGAGCGCATGCGCAATATTCGCGACGGTCTGTGACGCCCACGCATGCGCATTTGTTTAAATAGGATTTTAAAAAAAATCTGCAGATGCGGAAATCCAAAGCAACACCCACAAAATGCTGGAGGAACTCAGGGGGGCAGAAAGCAACGATGGAGGGGAGAGAACAGTCGGCGTTTCAGACAGAGACCCTTCTTCAGGACTGGAAAGGAAGGGAGGGAGAAAGAATGTGGGGTGGAGGGGAGGTGATACATCAGATTAGTCGGGCGTGAAGTAAAGAGCTGTGAAAATTGATGAAAGAGATAAAGGACTGCAGAATAATCACGATGATGTTAATAATAATAAATAAATACATTATTGATCCCGAGTGGGGAATTCTTTCGTTACAGCAGCGACATTTAGAATCACAATTAGCAGTGTGCAGACTTTACTAAAAATAAACCGGGAATAATGATATACACAATAATACTGCACCAATGCGTAATAATAATGTATGAAATACTGTTGATCTCTGAAGTGTGTTCTCCTGTCGCAGAAAGATGAACTGTTGAATATGCGTATTGCCGTTGATCCCAAAGATTTTCTGTAAAGGCGTCAAATGTTATGGGGAGAAGGCAGGAGAACGAGGTTGAGAAGGAAGATAAAAGACACTGGCACTGTCAAGCACAGACAGATGGGACAGACTCAGACAGGGGTTCTTGCTTGGCACAGAGCTGTGGGGCTGAACACCGGTTCATTTACCACTCTCGTACCTTCACTGAGACCATTTCTCATCAGTACATGTTTTACTTGGAAGTTTCTGGCCTTAACTTATTTTTAATTCATCTCAGAACAATTCTCAACAAAATCTTTATTAGGTGAATCTTAAGACAGATTGTTCTATAATTTTCGCAGTCAATAATTCCAGGAATTCTTGGCAGAGCTATAAGTACAGATTTCAAGCGATCATCAGGCAATACAGCAGACTCATATATGCAATTAAACAGTTCAAAAAGAATATCTATGCCCAGATCTTCTAGGGCTTGTAAACTGAGGTTTCCTCAAGTCCAGTGGCTTTACCACGTTTCATGCTTTACATTGCTTTAGTTTTTTCTTCTTTGGTAATAGGTGGGCCAGAATCAGGGTGTTTAATATCTGGGGGTTACCCTCTATTATCCTCAGACAGCTGCTCTATAAACTGAATACTCCTCCCACATACTTCATCTGGATCTGTCTGCTGATCTTATGCATTCTGTAGAGGAGGTTTTCTTAATTCCATAATTTCTTTAATTTTCTTGTCCATTTCTTTGCCATTGTTAATATGGCCTTCTGCTTCATTGCATTTTTGATTTAGCCTTTCTTCCTTTGCAATATTGCACACTTGTCTGTTTAGCTCTCTGAATTGCACTTCATTATTCTTCACTAACCTTCTTTGTTCCATCAGATGTAGAATTTCTTGGGTTATCCACCCCTTGTTGGTGTGTTGTGTTTCTTGTATTTGGATTATCTCCCCTGTTGATTGTAGTATAGCATATTTAAATCTGTCCCAAATAGGTGTTGTTTCATTTTCGTTGAGGTGTTCTTCTACAGCTGTCTTGAATTGTTGCTAAGTATGCTATCTTTTTTTTTGTTCTCCCAACACCGACTTCTCTTTTTTCCACGTTTCAGTTTCTTTAATTTTGTTTTGATGGTAGCTATTACTGGATGGTGATCTGAACAACAGTCTGCTCCTGAGTAGGATTTAGAATTTGTGATATTATTTCTAAAGGTTCATTGACGGTAATGAAATCTATTTGATTCCTTGTTCTATCTACAGGGCTAATCCAAGTGCACAATCTACGTGGATGGTTTTTATACCAAGTATTTGTGGTCACTTGGTTGTATCTGACACACCAGTCAGTAAACCTTTCTCCGTTTTCAATTTTCTCCCCAGCCCAAAGGGTCCTATAATATTATCAACCGTTTTCTGTCCAACTTTGGCGTTAAAATCTCCCATGATTAGTTTTATATCCTGAGATTTACATTGCCCTGTCGAGATCTTCATAAAACTTGTTATTATCCTCTTCGTCCCCATCATTTGTTGGTGCGTAGGCTTGGATTATGCTAACGTTAAAAGGGTTAACCCTTAATTTAACTAAAAGCAGCGATCGGAAATCGCCCAATATGGCATAAGACATTTTGATACTTTGTATTATTTCAAATTCTCACTAAACACTGACGGAAGGGAAGAACAACTACTTCACAATTCATATTGGAACCAAATGGCGGTGGTAAAAACTGATGATAATATAAGTTTAAAGAGGATTTAGACAGAGATGCGTTGCCTCATTGGAATTTTAAAATATCTATAGTGAAATGATTCTCAGAGAAATAGAAGACCTAGATGGGATAAAAATTTGAGGTGTTAACATCAACAATATAAGGTATGCGGACGATACCACCCTAATAGCAAGTGCTACAGAAGACCTACAAATCCTCCTACCCAAAGTAATGCAAACAAGTGCAGATTCTGGTCTAACCATCAACTGTAAAAAAAAAGTATGGTAACATCGAAACAGCAGGATACTCCCAACGGCAAGTTGTACATCGGTAACCAAGAGGTTGAACAAAAGGCCAGTTTCAATTACCTTGGTAGCTTTACATTGTTACTTGTTATTCGTTATTCAAATAACAAGCCATAGGTAACAAAGGACTTTAAGGACATCCTGAATACTAATAAAGAGGGCGTTTGGAGATGGAAATAGGGAGGAGCTGAGGACAATACAGAGGGACCTGAAAGCCAAGTTCAGGGAGGTTAAAGACAGGTATAGGAGGAAGCTTGAGTGGAAACTCCAGCAGAACAACACGAGAGTGGTCTGGAGTGGGATGAGGACCATCACTGGGTTCCGGCAAACTAGCAACAGAGGAGCTGAAGGCAGTGTGGACAGGGCCAAAAAACGTAACCTGTTCTTCAACAGATTTGACACTGTGGCCTCTGCCCATCCCCCACGATTCATCTGTTATCAACCCCCAACCAACACATACTCCACTCTCGCCTCCTACCCCTCCTCACAGCCTCCCACCCTGCTCTCATGACTACATCCCTCCCCCACCTGAAACCACCATGATGGGCTTCAGAGCTGAACAGGTGAGAAGACATCTGAAACCTCTCCACCCACAAGCAAGGCTGCAGGCCTGGATGGTGTCAGCCCCAGGGTGATCAAAGCCTGTGCCCCCCAGCTATTTGGGGTACTACACCATGTCTTCAACCTGAGCCTGAGTCTCCAGAGGGTTCCTGTGCTGTTGAAGCCGTCCTGCCTCGTCCCTGTACCGAAGGCACCGTGCCCCAGTGGCTCCAATGACTACAGACCGGTGGCATTGACCTCCCACATCATGAAGACCCTGGAGAGACTTGTTCTAGAGCAGCTCCGACCTATGGTTAGGCCACACTTAGACCCGCTCCAGTTTGCCTATCAGCCCCGACTAGGATTTGAGGATGCCATCGTCTACCTGCTGAACCGTGTCTACGCCCACCTGGACAAGCCGGCGAGCACTGTGATGCTCATGTCTTTTGACTTCTCCAGTGCGTTCAACACCATCCGCCCTGCTCTGCTGGGTGAGAAGCTGACAGTGATGCAGGTGGATGCTTCCCTGGTGTCATGGATTATTGATTACCTGACTGGCAGACCACAGTACGTGCGCTTGCAACTCCGTGTGTCAGACAGAGTGGTCAGCAGCACTGGGACTCCAAAGGGGACTATCCTGTCTCCCTTTCTCTTCACCATCTACACCTCGGACTTCAACTACTGCACAGAGTCTTGCCATCTTCAGAAGTTTTTTGATGACTCTGCCATAGTTGGATGCATCAGCAAGGGAGATCAGGCTGAGTGCAGGGTTACGGTGGGAAACTTTGTTACATGGTGCAAGCAGAATACTCTGCAGCTTAATGTGAAAAAGACTAAGGAGCTGGTGGTGGACCTGAGGAGGGCTAAGGCACCGGTGACCCCTGTTTCCATCAAAAGGGTCAGTGTGGACATGGTGGAGGATTACAAGTACCTGGGGATACGAATTGACAATAAACTGGACTGGTCAAAGAACACTGAGGTTGTCTACAAGAAGGGTCAGAGCCGTCTCTATTTCCTGAGGAGGCTGAGGTCCTTTAACATCTGCCGGACGATGTTGAAGATGTTCTACGAGTCTGTAGTGGCCAGTGCTATCATGTTTGCTGTTGTGTGCTGGGGCAGCAGGCTGAAGGTAACAGACACCAACAGTCAACAAACTCATTTGTAAGGCCAGTGATGTTGTGGGGGTGGAACAGGACTCTCTGACGGTGGTGTCTGAAAAGAGGATGCTGTCCAAGTTGCATGCCATCTTGGACAATGTCTCCCATCCACTCCATAATGTACTGGTTAGGCACAGGAGTACATTCAGCCAGAGACTTATTTCACCGAGATGCATAGGAAGTCATTCCTGCCTGTGGCCATCAAACTTTACAATTCCTCCCTCGGAATGTCAGCCGATCTGAGCCAATAGGCTGGTCCTGGACTTATTTCCACTTGGCATAATTTACTTAGTATTATTTCATTACTTCTGGTTTTATTTTGCTATATTTCTACTCTATTCTTGGTTGGTGCAACTGTAACAAAAACCAATTTCCCTCGGGATCAATAATGTATGTCTGTCTATCTGTCTATATCACAAGATGCTGGAAGTAAAGAAGAAATAAAAAGTAGAATTGGTATTACCAAAACCAACTTCCAAAAAACGATTTTTACCAACAGACACAATTCTATGATAACACGGTTTAGGCTACTAAAATGTGACATCTGGTCAATCTTGCTGTATGCTTCAGAAACATGGACTGGAAACACCAGAACTCCAAAGAAACTTCGAAGCAACAGAAATGCGGTTTCTCAGAAGAATGCTGAAAATATCATATAAAGGTAGGGTAACTAATGAGATAATTCTCCAACGTGCCCATACAAAAAGCTCTTTAATAAGAACTTTAAGTGAGTGGAAACTTAAAATACTGCAAAATTAAATGGGACCAATTCCAAAGGGGGGTGTGGTGGGTGAGTCTGGGACTTTGTGAGGGAGCCCTAACTCCATCCTCCTCATTCCTCATTCTCCTTTTCCCTTCTCACTCCCCTCCCTCACACTCCACTGCATGTGTCTGTGTGTGAGAGACGGCCTGCGCAGTCGCACTCCATCAACGATGTGCTCTCCCTCCCAACACACTCGCACTCCTCTGTACACAGCAATCCTCACCAGCTCAGAAGATCCAAAAATCTTATACACTCCCTCCTGCACCAACTCCTTAGCCATGTGTTAAACTGTATAATCTTCCGATTCTTGGCACGTGGCACAGATGACAGTCCTGAGATCACAGCCCTGGATGAGCTGCCCGTTAACTTAGCAACTCACTCCCAGAACTCCCTTTGCAGAACCTCGTTACTCGACCAGATCATATATCAGAACCTTGCATGCAGGAGACCACATGCCATCCTGGAATATCATTCTCACCCACAGGACGTCCTATCAGTTCCCTGAAGGAATGAATAACCTCTGACCACAGCTCGCCTCTTCTCCACCCTTCCCTCCTCAGTCTCAGAGCCAGACTAAGTGCCAGAGACCCTTCTGCTGTGACCTTCCTTTACTTGGTCATCCCCACCATCCCTGACAGTATCTAAATTGATAACTGTGTTGTTCAGGGGGATGGACACAGGGGTAAACTGCTCTCGCTGTTTCCCACTTTACCCTTCCTGACAGTCACCCAGTTTCCTGTGCCGTGCTTCTTGGATGCAACTACCTCTCAAATGTCCTACCTATCACCCCTTCAACCTCCCGAATGATCTGGAGTTCATCCAGTTCCAGCTGCAACTCCTGAATCTGGATTGTTTGGAACTGAAGCTGGATGCCCTTCTCACAGGTGTAGTTATCAGGGACACAGGAGGGACCCCTGCCTTCCCACATCCCGCAAGAGGAGCTTTCCATTAGCCTGCCTGACATCTCCACTGTTCTGAGCAAATGAAAAGGGGGCAAAAAAAATTCTACCTTTGACATGATTTTGCCTTCTCTGACTGAAGGCACTCCTCACTGAAACCTAAAGAGCTAAAGCAGCGAAGTCTCCACTCTGACTCTGTCCACTCCAACAGTGACCGCTCCACTTGCTCCTGCCTGACTTGTTCTTGATAATCAACCCTAAATACAGATTGGCCACTGCTGAAAGCTCAAAAATAACCTGCCCTGAACCACTGCCTTTAATACTCGGTCGGTGAACCTGAGTGAATTACGTCCTCTCAAGCATCTGATCTCTCCGATTATCGATGGGTCAAAGCTTGGTAGGGCAACACAAGGATGAATGACTGATCGAAACCCATCCCACATTCAGAGCAGGTGACCACCCTCCCCACAGTGTGAACCCACCACTGTCTCTGCAGTGTGGATCACTGTGTGAATGCCTTCCCAAAGTCTGAGCAGGTGACCACCCTCCCCACAGTGTGAACCCACCACTGTCTCTGCAGTGTGGATCAGTGTGTATAATGCCTTCCCACAGTCTGAGCAGGTGACCACCCTCCCCACAGTGTGAACCCACCACTGTCTCTGCAGTGTGGATCAGTGTGTGAATGCCTTCCCACAGTCTGAGCAGGTGACCACCCTCACCACAGTGTGAACCCACCACCGTCTCTGCAGTGTGGATCAGTGTGTGAATGCCTTCCCACAGTCTGAGCAGGTCAACATCCTCTCACTGCTGAAAACAGTCCGGTGTGTCGGTAGGTGAGATGAAAGTGTGAATCCCTTCTGACAATCTGAGGAAGGTGAACAGTTTCTCCCGAGTGTGAACTAACTGATGCTCCTTCAGTTGAGATGGCTGAATGAATCCCTTCCCACAGTCTGAGCAGTCGAATAACTTCTACTCACTGTGAACCTGTTGATGTTTTTTAAAATGAGGTGATTGAGTGAATCCCTTCCCACATTCAGAGCAGATGAACGGCCTTTCCCCAGTGTGAACAAACCGGTGTCTCTGCAGCATGGATGACTGAGTGAATCCCTTCCCACATTCAGAGCAAGTGAATGGCCTGTCCCACGCGTGGACTAACTGATGGGTCAGCAGAGAAGATGACTGGGAGAATCCCTTTCCACAGTCGGAGCAGGTGAACGGCCTGTCTCCAGTGTGAACTCGCTAGTGTGTCTGTAGCATGGATGACAGAGTGAATGCCTTCACACAGTCTGAGCAGGTGAACGGCCTCTCCCCAGTGTGAAGCCGCTGGTGTTCCAGTAGGTGAGATGATCGACTGAATCTTGTCCCACATTCAGAGCAGCAGAACGGCTTCTCCCCAGTCTGAACTTGCTGGTGGGTGTCTCTGCAGCATGCATGACCGAGTGAAACCGTTCCCACAATCTGAGCAGGTGGACAGCCTCTCCCCAGTGTGAATTCGTTGATGCATTTTCAAGTCAGATGACCGTGTGAATTCTTTCCCACAGTCTGAACAGCTGAATGGCTTCTCCCCAGTGTGAATTCTGTTGTGCTCCAAAAATGCAGATGACCGAGTGAATCCCCTCCCACATTCAGAGCAGGTGAATGGTTTCTCCCCAGTGTGAACTCGCTGCTGTACCTTCAGTTGAGAAGACCAAGTGAATTTATTCCCACATTCAGAGCACGTGAAAGGCCTCTGCCTTGTGTGGACTAACTGGTGTCTCAGTAGGTGTGCTGACCGAGTGAATCCCTTCCCACAGTCGGAACAGGTGAATGGCCTCTCCCCAGTGTGAACTCACTGTTGTCTCTGTAGTGTGGATGAGCGAGTGAATCCCTTCCCACAACCTGAGCAGGTGAATGGCCTCTCCCCGGTGTGAATCCGGTAGTGCTTCACAAGGGTGGATAACTGAGTGAATCCCTTCCCACAGTCTGAGCAGGTGAATGGCCTCTCCCCAGTGTGAACTCGCTGTTGTCTCTGTAGTGTGGATGAGTGAGTGAATCCCTTCCCACAGTCAGAACAGGTGAACGGCATCTTCTCAGAATGAACTCGCTGGTGTTCGTTCAGTTGAGATGATTGAGTGAATCTTTTCCCACATTCAGAGCAGGTGAATGGCTGTGTGTGAACCTGCTGGTGTCACAGTTGAGTGTGTGAATGCCTTCCCACCGTCCGAGCAGGTCAATATCCCCTCACTGGTGTATTTTTGGATATATCTTCAGCCTCGATGATAGATTGAGTTGCTTCCCACAGTCAGAACAGGTGGAGCATCTCTCTGTGCTGTGAACTTGCTGATGTATCTTCAGGCTGGATGACAGAGTAATTCCCCTCCCACACACAGAGTGGGTGAATGGCCTCTCGCCACTGTGAACTCACTGGAGTGTCCGCGGGTAGGCTGTGAGTGTGTTCTCAGCACCTCAGTTCCAGTGGATTTCACTGAGTTACAACAGAAAACTTCATTTCAGACACAAAATACATTTCCAGCCGGCATGAGATTAACTCTTCATCTCCAAGGATCGATAACAGATGTGTTGGTCTTGCAAAGAAAGTATTTCGTCACTTCTTATATATCTGGACACAGACAGCAAAATTGACATGTTGAGATTCCCGTGCACAAGTGTTCTGCCATTTCAAACCTGTAAAAATAATTGAAAGGACATCAGTGGGTGAAGAACAATTATTCAGGTGAGGTTTTAGTCTGTCAGGAGCTCTGGCATCACAATGTTATGAAGTTCATCTCACGTTGGAGCTGAAGGGCTTGTACTGTGCTATAAATTTCTATATACTGCTACAAACTCCTCATCTTCTGACAAGGTATATATCAGGCATCCTGACTAACCAACAAATTCTCTGCCTGTATGAGAATAGGGGATTTCTGCCCTCAATTAACTTGTGAGTTGCCTCAATTTGACTCTGTCCATTTGATGTTATTTCAAGTTCTTGTCACGCCCCACAGCACTACAAAGAGCACTTGTTATTACATGTCTGATCCTGTCGATTTTCTAATGACTTTGATCCCCTCCCAACAAGCGCTTGACAGTGATGAACCCATCGATGGCAATGCTAACGAACATGAAGGGGATGGTAGTGGTTATTCTCATTGGAATGTGGTAATTTTGCGATGCGAAAGCCACAAGTCTCTTGTCATCGATGACAAAGGTGTTTCATACCGTTATTTACCCAGAGAGAACTAAAGCTGATGGAAGGATTTTTTTTTTGCCAAACAGCACTAATTGACATTTTCACTGACTAGAAGGTAGACACTTCATCGGAGATTAACTGGGAAATATACTTTTGTTCCGAGTCCCTAATGCTTGGATTCACATCGTTGGAGTTCGGCAGTGTTTGGGGGATACATCCGCTCCAATTTTCTCCGACTGTACGAGGACAACGCCGATAGCGCTCCGCATGGCTGCCTCTTTACCCAGAAGCCCCCACGAACTAAAAACCGATCTATCCGCCATCCAAGGAAGGCCAGCGAAGGCGAGGCGCATGCGCCACAGAGATCGCGGCCGCGCCAACGGTCACCAGCCGAAATCTCTCTGGGGCTGAAAAAGACGGAAAAGACCGTGATCTGCCCAGGGGTGTAGGAGTAGTGCGGGCCGGGCTCACAGTAATTGTTCTTCAATCGCGGTTCAAACGCTGATGATTAATGCCCATCCGGAGCCCCCTCTTACCCGCGCCGAACCTCGTGAGCCTCTCGTCTACTGAGCGCATGCGCGATATCCGGGATCAGCTCAGTCCTCTACGCATGCGCATCAGATTCCGCGTTGCAATTTCTATCATTTTGGCAGCATCATTGAAAAACACACCAAGAAGTGTGCACACTTAACTCAAAATCAAATGTAGAATGAATAATAATGTACCAATTTTCAATAATAATATAGGAAATATTAAAGCAGAGACTATGATGTCTGAACTGTTGTATACGCTTATTCTGTAACAATCCTTCTGACAGCAGAGTTTATTCAAACAGATGATCCGCTGCTTGTTCAGTAGGTCATGCAGAGGATGTGCCAGATTGTCCATAATGAATAGCAGTATGTTTCCTGACCTGCGCTCCACCACGTCAACCTTTTTGATGAGTTTGTTCAGTCTTTTTCCATCACCAAGTACCAATGCTGCTCCACCAACATAAGGCAGCAAAGAGGACGGCACTCTCTGCAACTGACTGGTAAAAGATCTCCAACATCCTGCTGCAGACAGTCCTCTGCGCTCCGACTCCCGCCCGTCTCTCATGCACCCAACTACCGCAGAGTCATCAGAGAACTTCTGCAAGTGGCCAGACTCAGAGTCGTACTGAAAGTCTGAGGTGTACAGTGTGAACAGAAACGGAGACAGGACAGTCCCTTGTGGGGCTCCAGTGACACTCACTTCCACCTCAGGCAGAGAACCACCCAGCGGTACAAACTGGGAGTCTATCAGTCAGGTAGTCAGTGATCCAGGAGAGAGTGGATTTGTCTACGCCCATCCTTTGCAGCTTCTTGCTCAGAACGTGATTGGGTTGTAATGAAGGCGGAAGAGAAATCAAAAAAAATGTGGTGCTCACAATGCCACCAGCATTGTCCAGGTGTGAGCAAGCTCGCTTCAACAGGTAGACGGTGGCATCATCCGCTCCCACAAGAAGCTGCTTGGCTAACCGGAGAGGGTCCAATGAAGATCTCAACTGCGGCCCAGCACCGGCCACTCCAGCCCCTTCATCGCATGAGATGTTAGGGCAATTGGTCTGTAGTCATAAAGACCCGATTTAGTCGCCTCCTTGGGTAGAGGAACTAAGCAAGAAGTCTTCCACGGCACCAGTATCTTTTCCAGACTCAGACTCAAATTTGAAAGGTGCTACAAAATACCAGGCAGGTGCTCGCACTGCCCTTCAGTACCCTGGGGCTGGTACCGTCTGGGCCAGAGTCTCTAGTCTCTCCAGCTGTCCGTTCAACCTGCCTCGACGGCAGGGAGGGTGTGTGGTCTTGGCCAGTGGGAGAGTGGACAGCAGTAGGTCCCCTGCTGAACCTGCTGAGAAAAACAAATCCACTTCATTGGCCCTGTCCAGGCAAGCCTCCGATCTTCCTTTCTTTAACCTTGAAGCCGGTGACCTGCTTCGTACCCGACTACACGCCCGCTATGCTACCCTACTGGAGCTTGTACTCCAGCTTCCTCTTGTAGGGACCTTCAAACCTACCTCAGCCCTGCCCTCCGTTCGCCCCGTTCTCGCCTCAGTGCTTGTCTTGTCTCCACACCTGGAGGCTCTCTTCTCCTTATTCAGAGGGTCTTTCGGGTCGCTGGTGATCCGGGGCTTGTGGCTGAGGAAGCAACATATACAGCCCTGGCTGGCAAGATGGCGTTCTCGCAGAATTTGATGCGGCCCAGGGGGATTTCCTTGGGAACGTTACAAGAAGAGCATTTTTAGTTTTGGGTGTCTGTGTTCTCACCACTCTAGCAATATGGGCCTGTTGGATTATGCGATGTATCTTTCTCGGTAACCCCCCACCTCCGCTGTTCCAAAGCCTTCAGCTGATTTTAGCTTACACGATTTAATCACGTCTAAGCATTCTGTTCTGCCTGTTGTTTAGATAGATAGATAGATAGATAGATAGACACTTTATTCATCCCCATGGGGAAATTCAACATTTTTTCCAATGTCCCATACACTTGTTGTAGCAAAACTAATTACATACAATACTTAACTCAGTAAAAATATGATATGCATCTAAAATCACTCTCTCAAAAAGCATTAATAATAGCTTTTAAAAAGTTCTAAAGTAGTTTACTTAAATACATTAAATACAATCAACCCCGGCACTTTAACATATCTTACTCCTGGCGGTTGAATTGTAAAGACTAATTGCATTGGGGAGTGTTGACCTCTTCATCCTGTCTGAGGAGCATTGCATCGATAGCAACCTGTCGCTGAAACTGCTTCTCTGTCTCTGGATGGTGCTATGTAGAGGAATTATTACGATGCGAGAACCCCGTTTTTTTTTACAGATGGATCAAAGGATAATTTAACCAGAAAATTTGCTGTGGTTGTTTTTGTGCCCGGATGATAGGTAACGATGAGGAAATGACTTACTGACCATTCACTGGCAGCCACAGCTGAACTGGTGGCCATCATCTTGGGCTGACAGTGGGTGGAGGAAAGTTTGTGCTGACGTGTGGCGATGTGAATGGGAAGCTGTATTGAAATGGCCGTCAGGAGACCCCGCCTGTGTTGGACAGAAAATAGGACCACGCCAAAGTGGTCTGCACGTCTCCCTTTTGGCAGCTCGTCCCACACCACTGATCTCCCTCCTGGTACTTCTCCTTGCTACCGAACAATTGCCACACATCCGCCCCTACACCTCCTCTCTCTCTCACTACCATTCAGGGAGTGTTTACACGTGAGGCCACACTTCACCAGCGAGTGTGTTTGTGTCACATACTGTATGCAGTGCTGCCGGTGGAGCCTGCAGCGAAGATGCAGCGAGATTATATTGGCGAGATGCAGCGAAGATCGGGAGGTCGCTCCACAAACACTTTCAGTCTGTTAGCCAGGAAAAGCGGTGAGTTCCCACTTCTGAAAGCGTATATGTTTCCACATGTAATTGGCAAAGATGCTTTGGATATCTAAAACAGCTTTCAAATTGAGGAAACAGCCTTGAGGTGTATTTTGTTCCAAATAAAAAACATCACGATTGAGGGAAGTAACCTTTCTTTCCTGTGACCAGAAACAAGTTGTTATTTGAGACCAATACTGAGCTGAGCTGCACACACTGAATAAGTCCTGTGAATTTGGAGATTTGACAGACTTATCAGATGGGGACAAAATAGTCTGTGGAATCACAGATAATAGGCTCAGAGACAGACAGCTCCGTGAGGAGAATGACTTGACGTTGCCAAAGGCTGTGGATATGTGTTGGACTGTGACAAGGAACGGGAAATCCCAAACGCAGGACACCGGCACGGAGATAGAGTTGGGATGCAGACGAGGGCGTGAGCGTGGCTGGGGCTGAACGGCAAACAGGAGGGTGAACGGAAAAGCAGCAGGCAGGCAAAACTTACCTTGACACAGGGCGTTGCTGGAGCTGAAGGGCAAACAGGAGACAGGCGGCAGGCAAAACTTAGCTTGACAGGAAGAGACAGAGTTACATGGGTAAACCTCGGCACTGAAGTAAAACTTAGAATGCACAATCCGAAGCGGCTGGGAACGTGAATTACCACACTGGCTGACACAGCGACCTGGCGATGAGCGGATGCAAAGCCGGGATATTTACGCTGCAGGTTTAGATGAGAATCAGGTGTGTCGCAACAAGGGGAATTAGGAGAATATGGGGGATTAACGGTTGGGACCGTGACACGGACAGCAGAGAGCACACGAGCACAAGCTGGGGAACTGCACAGGCCGAGGTGACAGTGCATACTATGAAAAAGGGGGGAGGCGGGCAGAACTCATGTTGTTACCCAAAGCAACAGAAAAACAAAGAAATAAGGGCAGAATTAAGACGGCACCAAGTGGCTGCGAAAACGGCCTAATTCTTGCCTTTAATACCTCATTTTTCCCTTTTCAGGGTTGGTCGGGTTCTATCGAGGCCCTGAGCTGCCAGTGGCATTCGCAACCTATTTTCTTTTACGGTGGATGGGTTCCAGTTCCGGGTGCTCTTTGGCCGACCGGTTTTTGACATTCTCCAGGCCCGCCTCCGGGGTGCGGACCTGTGGATGCCTGATTTCAGGCTGGTGTTGCCGACAATGGCGTCGCAGGATAGGGAACATCGTGGATCTCGCTGCGGCACACTTTTAATAGGATAACAGCGACTGTCAGTCTCCCCTTTTGCTGTGAAAATGAGTGATATTGCTCGTGAGAGAGGGAGCCTTTGACACGTCGAGCTGTCGGGTAAACAACAGTTTTTGTTGACTGCAGATGTTGTCTTTTCCATAGATGCCGCTGGAACTGCCGAGATCCTCCAGCATTCTGTGTGTGTTGCTATGGTCTCTCTCTGGTGTCTCCTGTTGCTTGGTGGTGGGGGGCGCTGACATTCTGTGTGTGTTGCTATGGTCTCTCTATGGTCTCTCCTGTTTCTTGGTGGTGGGGGGCGCTGACATTCTCTGTGTGTTGCTTTGGTCTCTCTCTGGTGTTTCCTGTTGCTTGGTGGTGGGGGGCGCTGACATTCTGTGTGTGTTGCTATGGTCTCTCTCTGGTGTTTCCTGTTGCTTGGTGGTGGGGGGCGCTGACATTCTGTGTGTGTTGCTCTGGTTTCTCTCTGGTGTTTCCTGTTGCTTGGTGGTGGGGGGCGCTGACATTCTGTGTGTGTTGCTATGGTCTCTCTCTGGTGTTTCCTGTTGCTTGGTGGTGGGGGGCGTTGACATTCTGTGTGTGTTGCTATGGTCTCTCTCTGGTGATTCCTGTTGCTTGGTGGTGGGGGGCGCTGACATTATCTGTGTGTTGCTTTGGTCTCTCTCTGGTGTTTCCTGTTGCTTTGTGGTGGGGGGCGCTGACATTCTGTGTGTGTTGCTATGGTCTCTCTCTGGTGTTTCCTGTTGCTTGGTGGTGGTGGGCGCTGACATTCTGTGTGTGTTGCTATGGTTTCTCTCTGGTGTTTCCTGTTGCTTGGTGGTGGTGGGCGCTGACATTCTCTGTGTGTTGCTCTGGCCTCTCTCTGGTGTTTCCTGTTGCTTGGTGGTGGGGGGCGCTGACATTCTGTGTGTGTTGGTATGGTTTCTCTCTGGTGTTTCCTGTTGCTTGGTGGTGGTGGGCGCTGACATTCTGCGTGTGTTGGTATGGTTTCTCTTTGGTGTTTCCTGTTGCTTGGTGGTGGTGGGCACTGACATTCTGTCTGTGTTGTTATGGTTTCTCTCTGGTGTTTCCTGTTGCTTGGTGGTGGTGGGCGCTGACATTCTGTGTGTGTTGCTATGGTCTCTCTCTGGTGTTTCCTGTTGCTTGGTGGTGGGGGGCGCTGACATTCTGTGTGTGTTGCTATGGTCTCTCTCTGGTGTTTCCTGTTGCTTGGATGTGGTGGGCGCTGACATTCTGTGTGTGTTGCTATGGTCTCTCTCTGGTGTTTCCTGTTGCTTGGTGGTGGTGGGCGCTGACATTCTGTGTGTTGCTGTGGTCTCTCTCTGGTGTTTCCTGTTGCTTGGTGGTGGTGGGCGCTGACATTCTGTGCGTTGCTGTGGTCTCTCGCTGGTGTTTCCTGTTGCTTGGTGGTGGGGGGCGCTGACATTCTGTGTGTGTTGCTATGGTTTCTCTCTGGTGTTTCCTGTTGCTTGGTGGTGGGGGGCGCTGACATTCTGTGTGTGTTGCTATGGTTTCTCTCTGGTGTTTCCTGATGCTTGGTGGCGGTGACATCAGCGCCGGACTCCGGAGCGCAGGCTCCTGAGTTCCAATCCAAGTCGGGCGACACCCCCACCCCCTCCCGGCACGCCTTCCATCCATGCTGGGTTGAGCGTTGAGCTAGCCACTCGGCCTCGTAAAACACACAAAGGGTCGAGTCAGGAATGTTCATATTCTGACCCCGTTAATCCGTAAAACCAATCCAGACACCACGCGCCAGACAGGAATGGCCGACCGTCTGGTGCGACACGCTAGGGAGGATATATTTGCTACTAATGGATTGTCAACAAGAAATAAAAGACTTACCAAGAGATTAATGCTGATGTACATGTCCTATGTGGACACGATTGTTACCTCCATTCCAATATCTCCTGATAGAACAGAGACGATTAGGACACCAGCAGGGACGGCTGCATCAAGGAAGGTACGCAGAGAGACAATACAGAAAGGATGGCCTGCAACTACGAATAGATGTTCAATATTTGTTCGGGATTATTGGGCAGACAGAGCTGAACTGTCAGCATTGGAAGATATGGTCCTCCAGGGGAACAGGTTTGTGTCTTCAGGTCGTCACACAAGGAAGTGTTCCAGAAGGTTCACGAAGTGCACCCTGATGAGGAAAGAAACGTAAACAACGAGCTGATGAAGTGACGTACTGTCCAAGAAGGAACCGAGACATCTGACGGACCACTACTTCATACGAGATATGTCGTACCCACAGACCAAAGCAGCAAGCAAATCCCCTGACTCCACCCCCTGTACCAGACAAGCCGTCCTTCACATTCGGTGATTAGTTGTTTGATTGTAATGGGAAGAGTCATTTTGTTGCGACAGACTTCTCTTCCAGTCACCCAGAGTTTGCAACAACACAATCAATATCCAGGAAAGCAATCATCAGCTTCTCAAAAACTGCGTTTGCGTGGCATGGAGCTCCACAGAATCATAGAAAACCACAGCACGTTACAGGCCCTTCGGCCCACAATGTTGTGCCGACCGTGTAACCTACTCTAGAGACTGCCTAGAATTTCTCTAACACGTGGCCCACTATTTTGCTAAGCTCCGTGTACCTATCTAAGAATCTGTTAAAAGACCCTATTATACCCGCTTTTACCGCTGCCCCTGGCAGTGCATTGCACACACACACACACACACACACACACACACACACACACACACACACACACACACACACACACACACACACACACACACACACACACACACACACACACACACACCACTCTCTGTGCAAAAACTTACCTCAGAAATCCCCCTTGAAGCTACTAACAAGCACCTTAAAAATATGCTCGCTCGTGTTAGCCACTTCATCCCTGGCTACCCACACGAACAATGCCTCTCATCAGCTTATACATGTCGATCGGGTCACCTCTCGTCATCCGTCCCTTCACGGAGAAAAGGTCAAGTTTACTCAACCTATACTCATAAGGCATGTTCTGCACCATCCTTGTAAACCTGCGCTGCACACTCTCTATAGCATCTACATTCTTCCTGTAGTGAGGTGACCAGAACTGAAAACAGTAATCCAAGTGGGCTCTTCACAAGGTCTTTGTAGATCTAACATTACCTCATGGCTCTTGAACTCAATTCCACAGTTGATGAAGGTCATCACACCATACGCCTTCCTAGCAACATGTCAACCCGTGCTGTAGCTTTGAGTGTCCTACGGACACCGACTCGTTGATTCTCCACACTGCCAAGAGTCTTAACATTAATACTGAGCTGTGACTACAAATTTGACAGACCAAAACGAATCATTCAAACGCAAATGGGCTGAACACCCCCTGCCAATTCTCAGCCTGTTCCTGCCTCCTAATGATGTCCCGCTTTAACCTCTGACAACCCTGAATGGGAATCAGGATTAAAACCTTTGGCGCTGTAAAGTTCTACTTGTGGCGGACGGTGCGAAGCTGATCGGCGAAGTGCTCCGCTAACTGGCTCAGGGTGGAGGAGCAACACCTTATATTCTGTCTCGGTGCACTCCAACCGGATCAGCTGAACCATAACACCCGCCTTGTCTTCTGAATCCGGAGCCCCAAGGGAAAACAGCACCGGCTCACTACAAGATGACAGCAGAGCTCCGCTCAAATAAAGAAGTGAAACAAAGAGCAGGAGAGTGGTGGTGGAGGGCAACTCGTTGGGTCTGGTTGTCCAGAAGGAAATGGAGAAAGCTCGTGTGGCTTTCCTGGTGGGAGGGGGAGGTGTACATGGACGGGGTATCCACAGTGAAAGTAAGATGATCGGGGCCAGGGGACTTGAAATCATTTGTAATGAGTTTGTGTGTGCTGCTTGGATTTCCAGCATCTGCAGATCTACGCTTGCTCGTGAATGGGAAATTCCGTTTGTTGCGGACGGAGCGAACGTACTTGTCAAAGTCGACTCCTGATCAACGTTGGGTCTCATCGACGTAGAGGAGGCCTCACTGGGAGCAACAGGTACAGCACAGCAACCTGACAGTCTCGCAGGTGAAGTGTTGCCTCACCTGGAAGGACTGTTCGTGATCCAGACTGGGACTGAGGGAGGAAGTAAATGGGAGTGTATAGAACTTCCCTCGCTTGCAAGGATATGTTCCGGGGGGGGGGGGGGGAATTAGTGGGAAGGGACGAATGGAATCCTTGTGGAAAGCAGGACGTTGGGGGTGGGGCTGGGGAGGTAAAGATAGGAAGCCAGGAAGCTGTTTAGTCAAGACAACCGTACAAATCGGGAGGTTTATAAAAAATGTCAGCTCCTGTGAATGTGTTTGGTGAGCCCATAGTCGGTGTCTTCCTCGGGTCCACTGTCATCTGAATCTGCCAGGGTGGATGGTGGAGGGTTTTACAGAGATGACAAGTGGAGTAGGGGTCAGACGGGTTCACAGAATGGTGATGGGTGTAGGTGTAGAAGGGCTGTCACAGATGGCGGAGGCTACACGGATCGGAGATGTTAACAGAAATGGAGAGAGCTGTAGGGTTTGGAACCATTTTCACAGAGAGCGAGTGGTGTAGCAATGTTTCTCCACCACTGGGGGAATGCACTTCACTTCTACCATTTTTGTCTGTAACCAGCTGGAACCTGTATTGTATCAGAGAGCTTTGCTAATAATGTTCGTGCATCACGATGCTGATGGTACCTGAGCACTCGACTGCAGACCGGCAGCTGTGTCACTGGGAAAATGCTGAACACGCTGATTAAGCAGACAAACAGAATGCACCCTGACCTTGAACTTGTGTCCGAAGCAGTGAATGTACACGCTTGTGCTTTTTTGGAGAACAGCTATTACTCGCTCTTGTGCCGGTCTTCCCTCGCTGCAAGTAAAAATAAGCGCTGTTATGACTGATACACTCTTTTGAGTTAATTGTTGGTCATAAGACAAAGTGAAAAGGTGCTGGACACCACCTCCTACCCAGACACCCAATCATACCTGCACCTTACTCCCCACGGCTTCGCCATCTCACCACTACACCGCAAGTCATAGGAACTGAAATACTCATTCCATTCATTGAGTCTTCTCCACCATTCGATCATGGCTATAGGACTTTCCCTCTAAACCCCATTCTGCTGCTTTCTACCTTTCACCTTCAACAGCCTTATTAATCAGCAACCCATCATTTACTTACTTAAAGCCTGTTACGCCGCTGGTGTTTAGGACAGCAACGAAGAGGTTCACCAGGATGTGTCTGGATTAGAGGCATGAGCTGCCGTGTAAGGAGAGTTCTGACAAACTTGGGCTGTTTTCTCTGGAGTGGAGGAGAATCAGGGTGACCTGAGAGAACTTGATCAGAATAAGAGAGGGATAGAGAGAGTAGATAGCCACCATTTTTTAACCGTCCGTGTCAAAATGTCTAAGCCCAGACAGCATGCATTTGGAGAGATGAGGGAGCTGTGGAATTCATTGCCACGGACGGCTCAGAGGCCAAGTCATCAGGTTTAGTTAAAACAGAATTTGATCAGTACTTGATTAGTAAGGGTGTCAAAGGTCATGGGGGAAGGCAGGAGAATGGGGTTGAGAAGGAAAATAACAGACACTGGGACAGGTACAGAAAGAGGAAACTTTAGAGTGAGACATGTCAAGGACAGACAGATGGGACAGACTCAGATAGGGTTCTTGTCCAGCACGGAGCAGTGGGGCTGAATACCGGTTCGTTTTCCACTCTCGGACCTTCACTGAGACCATTTCTCATCAGTACACGTTTTACAAACAATACGTATCATTGATCAAGTTCAACATAAATTTATTATCAAAGTGTGTGAACAAAATGCTATCAAACAATTAATTTCTTTTCTTCTTGACAAGGCAACTCAATGCTCACCCCCAGCCTGGGGTAGGGAATGGGACCAATTCCAGAGGGGGAGGAGTGGGTGAGTCTGGGACTTTGTGAAGGAGCCCTAACTCCATCCTCCTCATTCCCCTTTTCCCTTCTCACTCCCCTCCCTCCCACTCCACTGCATGTGTTTGTGTGTGAGAGACCTGCCTGCCCAGTCACATACCATCAGCGATGTGCGCTTCCCCCAACACACTCACACTCCTCTGTACACAGCAATTCTCACCAGCTCAGAAGATCCAAAAATCTTATACTCTCCCTCCTGCACCAACTCCTTAGCCACGTGTTAAACAGTTTATTCTTCCTCTTCCTGGCCCGTGGCACAGATGGCAGTCCTGAGGTCACAGCCCTGGACGAGCAGCCATTTAACTTAGCAGCACACTCCCTGAACTGCCTTTGAGAAGCTCGTTACTCGACCACCCTATATCATTGTTACCCACATGGACCACGACCTTCACTGTTCATCCTCCCGGGAAATGCTGAGCACTCGACCGGAGATGTCACAGACCCGAGCACACAGGAGGCAACATGTCATCCTGGAATCTCATTCTCACCCACAGAACATCCAGTCAGTTCCCTGAGCTGCTGAATCACCTCTGACCACAGCTCACCTCTTCTCCATCCTTCCCTTCTCAGCCTCAGAGCCAGAGAGACCCTGTTGCTGTGACTTTCCTTTACCTGGTCATCCCCACCATCCCCGACAGTATCTAAATTGATATCTGTGTTGTTCAGGGGGATGGACACAGGGGTAAACTGCACTCGCTGTTTCCCCCTTCCCCTTCCTGTCACCCAGTTTCCGATGCCGTGCACCTTCGGTTCAACTACCTCTCTATATGTCCTATCACCCCTTCGGCCTCCCGAATGATCTGGAGTTCATCCAGTTCCAGGTCCAACTCCGTAATGTGGATTGTTCGGAGCTGAAGCTGGAAGCCCTTCTCACAGGTGTAGTTATCAGGGACACAGGAGGGTCCCCTGCCTTCCCACATCCCGCAAAGGAGCTTTCCACTATCCCGCCTGTCATCTCCACTGTTCTAACTGAGCAAATGTTAAGATAAAAATTCTAGTTCCATCATGATTTTGCCTTCTCTGATTGAATGTGGATCAGTATGTGAATGCCTTCCCACAGTCTGAGCAGGTGACCACCCTCCCCACAGTGTGAACCCACCACTGTCTCTGCAGTGTGGATCAGTGTGTGAATGCCTTCCCACAGTCTGAGCAGGTGACCACCCTCCCCACAGTGTGAACCCACCACTGTCTCTGCAGTGTGGATCAGTGTGTGAATGCCATCCCACAGTCAGAGCAGGTGCCAACCCACCACACAGTGTGAACCCACCACTGTCTCTGCAGTGTGGATCAGTGTGTGAATGCCGTCCCACAGTCTGAGCAGGTGACCACCCTCCCCACAGTGTGAACCCACCACTGTCTCTGCAGTGTGGATCAGTGTGTGAATGCCTTCCCACAGTCTGAGCAGGTGACCACCCTCCCCACAGTGTGAACCCACCACTGTCTCTACAGTGTGGATCAGTGTGTGAATGCCTTCCCACAGTCAGAGCAGGTGCCAACCCACCACACAGTGTGAACCCACCACTGTCTCTGCAGTGTGGATCAGTGTGTGAATGCCGTCCCACAGTCTGAGCAGGTGACCACCCTCCCCACAGTGTGAACCCACCACCGTCTCTGCAGTGTGGATCAGTGTGTGAATCCCTTCCCACAGTCTGAGCAGGTGACCACCCTCCCCACAGTGTGAACCCACCACTGTCTCTGCAGTGTGGATCAGTGTGTGAATCCCTTCCCACAGTCTGAGCAGGTGACCACCCTCCCCACAGTGTGAACCCACCACTGTCTCTGCAGTGTGGATCAGTGTGTGAATGCCTTCCCACAGTCTGAGCAGGTGACCACCCTCCCCACAGTGTGAACCCACCACTGTCTCTGCAGTGTGGATCAGTGTGTGAATGCCTTCCCACAGTCTGAGCAGGTGACCACCCTCCCCACAGTGTGAACCCACCACTGTCTCTGCAGTGTGGATCAGTGTGTGAATGCCTTCCCACAGTCTGAGCAGGTGACCACCCTCCCCACAGTGTGAACCCACCACTGTCTCTGCAGTGTGGATCAGTGTGTGAATGCCTTCCCACAGTCTGAGCAGGTGACCACCCTCACCACAGTGTGAACCCACCACTGTCTCTGCAGTGTGGATCAGTGTGTGAATGCCTTCCCACAGTCTGAGCAGGTGACCACCCTCCCCACAGTGTGAACCCACCACTGTCTCTGCAGTGTGGATCAGTGTGTGAATGCCTTCCCACAGTCTGAGCAGGTGACCACCCTCACCACAGTGTGAACCCAGCACTGTCTCTGCAGTGTGGATCAGTGTGTGAATGCCTTCCCACAGTCTGAGCAGGTGACCACCCTCACCACAGTGTGAACCCAGCACTGTCTCTGCAGTGTGGATCAGTGTGTGAATGCCTTCCCACAGTCAGAGCAGGTCAACATCCTCTCACTGCTGAAAACAGTCCGGTGTGTCGGTAGGTGAGATGAAAGTGTGAATCCCTTCTGACAATCTGAGGAAGGTGAACAGTTTCTCCCGAGTGTGAACTAACTGATGCTCCTTCAGTTGAGATGGCTGAATGAATCCCTTCCCACAGTCTGAGCAGTCGAATAACTTCTGCTCACTGTGAACCTGTTGATGTTTTTTAAAATGAGATGATTGAGTGAATCCCTTCCCACATTCAGAGCAGATGAACGGCCTTTCCCCAGTGTGAACAAACCGGTGTCTCTGCAGCATGGATGACTGAGTGAATCCCTTCCCACATTCGGAGCAAGTGAATGGCCTGTCCCACGCGTGGACTAACTGATGGGTCAGCAGAGAAGATGACTGGGAGAATCCCTTCCCACAGTCGGAGCAGATGAATGGCCTGTCTCCAGTGTGAACTCGCTAGTGTGTCTGTAGCATGGATGACAGAGTGAATGCCTTCCCACAGTCTGAGCAGGTGAACGGCCTCTCCCCAGTGTGAAGCCGCTGGTGTTCCAGTAGGTGAGATGATCGACTGAATCTTGTCCCACATTCAGAGCAGCAGAACGGCTTCTCCCCAGTGTGAACTTGCTGGTGGGTGTCTCTGTAGCATGCATGACCGAGTGAAACCGTTCCCACAATCTGAGCAGGTGGACAGCCTCTCCCCAGTGTGAATTCGTTGATGCATTTTCAAGTCAGATGACTGTGTGAATTCTTTCCCACAGTCTGAGCAGCTGAATGGCTTCTCCCCAGTGTGAATTCTTTTGTGCTTCAAAAATGTAGATGACCGAGTGAATCCCCTCCCACATTCAGAGCAGGTGAATGGTTTCTCCCCAGTGTGAACTCGCTGCTGTACCTTCAGTTGAGAAGACCAAGTGAATTTACTCCCACAGTCAGAGCACGTGAAAGGCCTCTGCCTTGTGTGGACTAACTGGTGTCTCAGTAGGTGTGCTGACTGAGTAAATCCCTTCCCACAGTCGGAACAGGTGAATGGCCTCTCCCCAGTGTGAACTCACTGTTGTCTCTGTAGTGTGGATGAGCGAGTGAATCCCTTCCCACAATCTGAGCAGGTGAATGGCCTCTCCCCGGTGTGAATCCGGTAGTGCTTCACAAGGGTGGATAACCGAGTGAATCCCTTTCCACAGTCTAAGCACGTGAATGGCCTCTCCCCAGTGTGAACTCGCTGTTCTCTCTGTAGTGTGGATGAGTGAGTGAATCCCTTCCCACAGTCTGAGCACGTGAATGACCTCTCCCCAGTGTGAACTCGCTGTAGTCTCTGTAGTGTGGATGAGTGAGTGAATCCCTTCCCACAGTCGGAACAGGTGAATGGCCTCTCCCCAGTGTGAACTCACTGTAGACTCTGTAGTGTGGATGAGCGAGTGAATCTCTTCCCACAGTCGGAACAGGCGAATGGCCTCTCCCCAGTGTGAACTCACTGTTGTCTCTGTAGTGTGGATGAGCGAGTGAATCCCTTCCCACAACCTGAGCAGGTGAACGGCCTCTCCCCGGTGTGAACTCGCTGTTGTCTCTGTAGTGTGGATGAGCGAGTGAATCCCTTCCCACAGTCTGAGCACATGAATGGCTTCTCCCCAGTGTGAACTCGCTGTTGTCTCTGTAGTGTGGATGAGTGAGTGAATCCCTTCCCACAGTCTGAGCACGTGAATGACCTCTCCCCAGTGTGAACTCGCTGTAGTCTCTGTAGTGTGGATGAGTGAGTGAATCCCTTCCCACAGTCTGAGCACGTGAATGACCTCTCCCCAGTGTGAACTCGCTGTTGTCTCTGTAGTGTGGATGAGCGAGTGAATCCCTTCCAATCGTCTGAGCAGGTGAACGGCATCTTCTCAGAATGAACTCGCTGGTGTTCGTTCAGTTGAGATGATTGAGTGAATCTTTTCCCACATTCAGAGCAGGTGAATGGCTGTGTGTGAACCTGCTGGTGTCACAGTTGAGTGTGTGAATGCCTTCCCACCGTCCGAGCAGGTCAATATCCCCTCACTGGTGTATTTTTGGATATATCTTCAGCCTCGATGATAGATTGAATTGCTTCCCAGTCAGAACAGGTGGAGCATCTCTCTGTGCTGTGAACTTGCTGATGTATCTTCAGGCTGGATGACAGAGTAATTCCCCTCCCACACACAGAGTGGGTGAATGGCCTCTCGCCTCTGTGAACTCACTGGAGTGTCTGCGGGTAGGCTGTGAGTGTGTTCTCAGCACCCCAGTTCCAGTGGATTTCACTGAGTTACAACAGAAAACTTCATTTCAGACACAAAATACATTTCCAGCCGGCATGAGATTAACTCTTCATCTCCAAGGATCGATAACAGATGTGTTTGTCTTGCAAAGAAAGTATTTCATCACTTCTTATATATCTGGACACAGACAGCAAAACTGACATGTTGAGATTCCCGTGCACAAGTGTTCTGCCATTTCAAACCTGTAAAAATATTTGAAAGGACATCAGTGGGTGAAGCAGAATATTTCAGGTGAGGTTTTAGTCTGTCAGGAGCTCTGGCATCACAATGTTATGAAGTTCATCTCACGTTGGAGCTGAAGGGCTTGTACTGTGCTATAAATTTCTATATACAGCTACAAACTCCTCATCTTCTGACAAGTTATATATCAGGCATTCTGACTAACCAACAAATTCTCTGCCTGTATGAGAATAGGGGATTTCTGCCCTCAATTAACTTGTGAGTTGCCTCAATTTGACTCTGTCCATTTGATGTTATTTCAAGTTCTTGTCACGCCCCACAGCACTACAAAAGAGCACTTGTTATTACATGTCTGATCCTCTCGATTTTCTAATGACTTTGATCCCCTCCCAACAAGCGCTTGACAGTGATGAACCCATCGATGGCAATACTAACGAACATGAAGGGGATGGTAGTGGTTATTCTCATTGGAATGTGGTAATTTTGCGATGCGAAAGCCACAAGTCTCTTGTCATCGATGACAAAGGTGTTTCATACCGTTATTTACCCAGAGAGAACTAAAGCTGATGGAAGGATTTTTTTTTGCCAAACAGCACTAATTGACATTTTCACTGACTAGAAGGTAGACACTTCATCGGAGATTAACTGGGAAATATACTTTTGTTCCGAGTCCCTAATGCTTGGATTCACATCGTTGGAGTTCGGCAGTGTTTGGGGGATACATCCGCTCCAATTTTCTCCGACTGTACGAGGACAACGTCGATAGTGCTCCGCATGGCTGCCTCTTTACCCAGAAGCCCCCACGAACTAAAAACCGATCTATCCGCCATCCAAGGAAGGCCAGCGAAGGCGAGGCGCATGCGCCACAACAGTCACCAGCCGAAATCTCTCTGGGGCTGAAAAAGACGGAAAAGACCGTGATCTGCCCAGGGGTGTAGGAGTAGTGCGGGCCGGGCTCACAGTAATTGTTCTTCAATCGTGGTTCAAACGCTGATGATTAATGCCCATCCGGAGCCCCCTCTTACCCGCGCCGAACCTCCTGAGCCTCTCGTCTACTGAGCGCATGCGCGATATCCGGGATCAGCTCAGTCCTTTACGCATGCGCATCAGATTCCGCGTTGCAATTTCTATCATTTTGGCAGCATCATTGAAAAACACACCAAGAAGTGTGCACACTTAACTCAAAATCAAATGTAGAATGAATAATAATGTACCAATTTTCAATAATAATATAGGAAATATTAAAGCAGAGACTATGATGTCTGAACTGTTGTATACGCTTATTCTGTAACAATCCTTCTGACAGCAGAGTTTATTCAAACAGATGATCCGCTGCTTGTTCAGTAGGTCATGCAGAGGATGTGCCAGATTGTCCATAATGAATAGCAGTATGTTTCCTGACCTGCGCTCCACCACGTCAACCTTTTTGATGAGTTTGTTCAGTCTTTTTCCATCACCAAGTACCAATGCTGCTCCACCAACATAAGGCAGCAAAGAGGACGGCACTCTCTGCAACTGACTGGTAAAAGATCTCCAACATCCTGCTGCAGACAGTCCTCTGCGCTCCGACTCCCGCCCGTCTCTCATGCACCCAACTACCGCAGAGTCATCAGAGAACTTCTGCAAGTGGCCAGACTCAGAGTCGTACTGAAAGTCTGAGGTGTACAGTGTGAACAGAAACGGAGACAGGACAGTCCCTTGTGGGGCTCCAGTGACACTCACCTCCACCTCAGGCAGAGAACCACCCAGCGGTACAAACTGGGAGTCTATCAGTCAGGTAGTCAGTGATCCAGGAGAGAGTGGATTTGTCTACGCCCATCCTTTGCAGCTTCTTGCTCAGAACGTGATTGGGTTGTATTGAAGGCGGAAGAGAAATCAACAAATGTGGTGCTCACAATGCCACCAGCATTGTCCAGGTGTGAGCAAGCTCGCTTCAACAGGCAGACGGTGGCATCATCCGCTCCCACAAGAAGCTGCTTGGCAAACCGGAGAGTGTCCAATGAAGATCTCAACTGTGGCCCAGCACCGGCCACTCCAGCCCCTTCATCGCATGAGATGTTAGGGCAATTGGTCTGTAGTCATAAAGACCCGATTTAGTCGCCTCCTTGGGTGGAGGAACTAAGCAAGAAGTCTTCCACGGCACCAGTATCTCTTCCAGACTCAGACTCAAATTGTAAAGGTGCTACAAAATACCAGACAGGTGGCTCGCACTGCCCTTCAGTACCCTGGGGCTGGTACCGTCTGGGCCAGCAGTCTCTAGTCTCTCCAGCCCCTTCTCGGTCAATTATGGATAACTCTGAACATCCTCTACATAGCACCATCCAGAGACAGAGAAGCAGTTTAAGCGACAGGTTACTATCGATGCAATGCTCCTCAGACAGGATGAAGAGGTCAATACTCCCCAATGCCATTAGGCTTTACAATTCTACCGCCAGGACTTAAGAACTTTTTAAAAGCTATTATTAATGCTTTTTGAGATAGTGATTTAGATGCATATCATATTTTTTACTGAGTTAAGTATTGTATGTAATTAGTTTTGCTACAACAAGTGTATGGGACATTGGAAAAAAAGTTGAATTTCCCCATGGGGATGAATAAAGTATCTATCTATCTATCTATCTATCTATCTATCTATCTATCTATCTATCTATCTATCTATCTATCTATCTATCTATCTATCTATCTATCTATCTATCTATCTATCTATCTATCTATCTATCTATCTATCTATCTATCTATCTATCTATCTATCTATCTATGTTAGGGCAATTGGTCTGTAGTCATAAAGACCCGATTTAGTCGCCTCCTTGGGTAGAGGAACTAAGCAAGAAGTCTTCCACGGCACCAGTATCTTTTCCAGACTCAGACTCAAATTGTAAAGGTGCTACAAAATACCAGACCGGTGGCTCGCACTGCCCTTCAGTACCCTGGGGCTGGTACCGTCTGGGCCAGCAGTCTTACCTTGCTCTAGTCTCTCCAGCTGTCCCTTCAATCTGCCTCGACGGCAGGGAGGGTGTGTGGTCTTGGCCAGTGGGACAGTGGACAGCAGTAGGTCCCCTGCTGAACCTGCTGAGAAAAACAAATCCACTTCATTGGCCCTGTCCAGGCAAGCCTCCGATCTTCCTTTCTTTAACCTTGAAGCCGGTGACCTGCTTCGTAGCCGACTACACGCCCGCTATGCTACCCTACTGGAGCTTGTACTCCAGCTTCCTCTTGTAGGGACCTTCAAACCTACCTCAGCCCTGCCCTCCGTTCGCCCCGTTCTCGCCTCAGTGCTTGTCTTGTCTCCACACCTGGAGGCTCTCTTCTCCTTATTCAGAGGTTCTTTCGGGTCGCTGGTGATCCGGGGCTTGTGGCTGAGGAAGCAACATATACAGCCCTGGCTGGCAAGATGGCGTTCTCGCAGAATTTGATGCAGCCCAGGGGGCTTCCCTTGGGAACATTACAAGAAGAGCATTTTTAGTTTTGGGTGCCTGTGTCCTCACCACTCTAGCAATATGGGTCTGTTGGATCATGCAATGTATCTTTCTCGGTAACCCCCCACCTCCGCTGTTCCAAAGCCTTCAGCTGATTTTAGCTTACACGATTTAATCACGTCTAAGCATTCTGTTCTGCCTGTTGCTTGATCATATATGAAGCACAATTATTACGATGCGAGAACCCTTTTTTTTACAGATGGATCAAAGGATAATTTTACCGGAAAATTTGCTGTGGTTGTTTTTGTGCCCGGATGATAGGTAACGATGAGGAAATGACTTACTGACCATTCACTGGCAGTCACAGCGGAACTGGTGGCCACCATCTTGGGCTGACAGAGGGTGGAGGAAAGTTTGTGCTGACGTGTGGCGATGTGAATGGGAAGCTGTATTGAAATGGCCGTCAGGAGATCCCGCCTGTGTTGGACAGAAGATAGGACCACGCCAAAGTGGTCTACACGTCTCCCTTTTGGCAGCTCGTCCCACACCACTGATCTCCCTCCTGGTACTTCTCCTTGCTACCGAACAATTGCCACACATCCGCCCCTACACCTCCTCTCTCTCTCACTACCATTCAGGGAGTGTTGTACACGTGAGGCCGCACTTCACCAGCGAGTGTGTTTGTGTCACGTACTGTATGCAGTGCTGCCGGTGGTGCCTGCAGCGAAGATGCAGCGAGATTATATTGGCGAGATGCAGCGAAGATCGGGAGGTCGCTCCACAAACACCTTCACTCTGTTAGCCAGGAAAAGCAGTAAGTTCCCACTTTTGAAAGCGTATATGTTTCCACATGTAATTGGCAAAGATGCTTTGGATATCTAAAACAGCTTTCAAATTGACGAAACAGCCTTGAGGTGTATTTTGTTCCAAATAAAAAACATCACGATTGAGGGAAGTAACCTTTCTTTCCTGTGACCAGAAACAAGTTGTTATTTGAGACCAATACTGAGCTGAGCTGCACACACTGAATAAGTCCTGTGAATTTGGAGATTTGACAGACTTACCAGATGGGGACAAAACAGTCTGTGGAATCACAGATAATAGGCTCAGAGACAGACAGCTCCGTGAGGAGAATGACTTGACGTTGCCAAAGGCTGTGGATATGTGTTGGACTGTGACAAGGAACGGGAAAACCCAAACACAGGACACCGGCACGGAGATAGAGTTGGGATGCAGACGAGGGCGTGAGCGTGGCTGGGGCTGAACGGCAAACAGGAGGGTGAGCGGAAAAGCAGCAGGCAGGCAAAACTTACCTTGACACAGGGCGTTGCTGGAGCTGAAGGGCAAACAGGAGACAGGCGGCAGGCAAAACTTAGCTTGACGGGAAGAGGCAGAGTTACACGGGTAAACCTCGGCACTGAAGTAAAACTTAGAATGCACAATCCGAGGCGGCTGGGAACGTGAATTACCACACTGGCTGACACAGCGACCTGGCGATGAGCGGATGCAAAGCCGGGGTATTTACGCTGCAGGTTTAGATGAGAATCAGGTGTGTCGCAACAAGGGGAATTAGGAGAATATGGGGGATTAACGGTTGGGACCGTGACACGGACAGCAGAGAGCACACGAGCACAAGCTGGGGAACTGCACAGGCCGAGGTGACAGTGCATACTATGAAAAAGGGGGGAGGCGGGCAGAACTCATGTTGTTACCCAAAGCAACAGAAAAGCAAAGAAATAAGGGCAGAATTAAGACGGCACCAAGTGGCTGCGAAAACGGCCTAATTCTTGCCTTTAATATCTCATTTTTCCCTTTTCAGGGTTGGTCGGGTTCTATCGAGGCCCTGAGCTGCCAGTGGCATTCGCAACCTATTTTCTTTTACGGTGGATGGGTTCCAGTTCCGGGTGCTCTTTGACCGACCGGTTTTTGACATTCTCCAGGCCCGCCTCCGGGGTGCGGAGCTGTGGATGCCTGATTTCAGGCTGGTGTTGCCGACAGTGGCGTCGCAGGATAGGGAACATCGGGATTTCGCTGCGGCACACTTTTAATAGGATAACAGTGACTGTCAGTCTCCCCTTTTGCTGTGAAAATGAGTGATATTGCCCGTGAGAGAGGGAGCCTTTGACACGTCGAGCTGTCGGGTAAACAACAGTTTTTGTTGACTGCAGATGTTGTCTTTTCCATAGATACCGCTGGACCTGCTGAGATCCTCCAGCATTCTCTGTGTGTTGCTATGTTCTCTCTCTGGTGTCTCCTGTTGCTTGGTGGTGGGGGGCGCTGACATTCTGTGTGTGTTGCTATGGTCTGTCTCTGGTGTTTCCTGTTGCTTGGTGGTGGGGGGCGCTGACATTCTGTGTGTGTTGCTATGGTCTCTCTCTGGTGTTTCCTGTTGCTTGGTGGGGGGGGGGGGGGCGCTGACATTCTGTATGTGTTGCTATGGTTTCTCTCTGGTGTTTCCTGTTGCTTGATGGTGGGGGGCGCTGACATTCTGTGTGTGTTGCTATGGTCTCTCTCTGGTGTTTCCTGTTGCTTGGTGGTGGGGGGCGCTGACATTCTGTGTGTGTTGCTATGGTCTCTCTCTGGTGTTTCCAGTTGCTTGGTGGTGGGGGGCGCTGACATTCTGTGTGTGTTGCTGTGGTCTCTCTCTGGTGTTTCCTGTTGCTTGGTGGCGGTGACATCAGCGCCGGACTCCGGAGCGCAGGCTCCTGAGATCCAATCCAAGTCGGGCGACACCCCCGCCCCCCTCCCGGCACGCATTGCAGCCATGCTGGGTTGAGCGTTGAGCTAGCCACTCGGCCTCGTAAAACACACAAAGGGTCGAGTCAGGAATGTTCATATTGTGACCCCGTTAATCCGAAAAACCAATCCAGACACCACGCGCCAGACAGGAATGGCCGACCGTCTGGTGCGACACGCTAGGGAGGATATATTTGCTACTAATGGATTGTCAACAAGAAATAAAAGACTTACCAAGAGATTAATGCTGATGTACATGTCCTATGTGGACACGATTGTTACCTCCATTCCAATATCTCCTGATAGAACAGAGACGATTAGGACACCAGCAGGGACGGCTGCATCAAGGAAGGTACGCAGAGAGACAATACAGAAAGGATGGCCTGCAACTACGAATAGATGTTCAATATTTGTTCGGGATTATTGGGCAGACAGAGCTGAACTGTCAGCATTGGAAGATATGGTCCTCCAGGGGAACAGGTTCGTGTCTTCAGGTCGTCACGCAAGGAAGTGTTCCAGAAGGTTCACGAAGTGCACCCTGATGAGGAAAGAAACGCAAACAACGAGCTGATGAAGTGACGTACTGTCCAAGAAGGAACCGAGACATCTGACGGACCACTACTTCATACGAGATATGTCGTACCCACAGACCAAAGCAGCAAGCAAATCCCCTGACTCCACCCCCTGTACCAGACAAGCCGTCCTTCACATTCGGTGATTGGTTGTTTGATTGTAATGGGAAGAGTCATATTGTTGCGACAGACTTCTCTTCCAGTCACCCAGAGTTTGCAACAACACAATCAATATCCAGGAAAGCAATCATCAGCTTCTCAAAAACTGCGTTTGCGTGGCATGGAGCTCCACAGAATCATAGAAAACCACAGCACGTTACAGGCCCTTCGGCCCGCAATGTTGTGCCGACCGTGTAACCTGCTCTAGAAACTGCCTAGAATTTCTCTAACGCGTGGCCCACTATTTTGCTAAGCTCCGTGTACCTATCTAAGAATCTGTTAAAAGACCTGATACAGGACTTTGTGATATGGTGCAACTCAAACTACCTGCGTCTCAATATCACCAAGACCAAGGAGATGGTGGTGGACTTTAGAAGATCTAGGCCTCATATGGAGCCAGTGATCATTAATGGAGAATGTGTGGAGCAGGTTAAGACCTACAAGTATCTGGGAGTACAGTTAGACGAGAAGCTAGACTGGACTGCCAACACAGATGCCTTGTGCAGGAAGGCACAGAGTCGACTGTACTTCCTTAGAAGGTTGGCGTCATTCAATGTCTGTAGTGAGATGCTGAAGATGTTCTATAGGTCAGTTGTGGAGAGCGCCCTCTTCTTTGTGGTGGCGTGTTGGGGAGGAAGCATTAAGAAGAGGGACGCCTCACGTCTTAATAAGCTGGTAAGGAAGGCGGGCTCTGTCGTGGGCAAAGTACTGGAGAGTTTAACATCGGTAGCTGAGCGAAGGGCGCTGAGTAGGCTACGGTCAATTATGGAAAACTCTGAACATCCTCTACATAGCACCATCCAGAGACAGAGAAGCAGTTTCAGCAACAGGTTGCTATCGATGCAATGCTCCTCAGACAGGATGAAGAGGTCAATACTCCCCAATGCCATTAGGCTTTACAATTCTACCGCCAGGACTTAAGAACTTTTTTAAAGCTATTATTAATGCTTTTTGAGATAGTGATTTAGATGCATATCATATTTTTTACTGAGTTAAGTACTGTATGTAATTAGTTTTGCTACAACAAGTGTATGGGACATTGGAAAAAAGTTGAAATTCCCCATGGGGAGGAATAAAGTATCTATCTATCTATCTATCTATCAATCTACCCGCCATTACCGCTGCCCCTGGCAATGCATTGCACACACACACACACCACTGTCTGTGCAAAAACTTACCTCAGGAACCCCCTTGAAGCTACTAACAAGCACCTTAAAAATATGCTCGCTCGTGTTAGCCACTTCATCCCTGGCTACCCACACGAACAATGCCTCTCATCAGCTTATACATGTCGATCAGGTCACCTCTCATCATCCGTCCCTTCACGGAGAAAAGGTCAAGTTTACTCAACCTATACTCATAATGCATGTTCTGCACCATCCTTGTGCTCCGCTGCACACTCTCTATAGCATCTACATTCTTCCTGTAGTGAGGTGACCAGAACTGAAAACAGTAATCCAAGTGGGCTCTTCACAAGGTCTATATAGATCTAACATTACCTCATGGCTCTTGAACTCAATTCCACAGTTGATGAAGGTCATCACACCATACGCCTTCCTAGCAACATGTCAACCCGTGCTGTAGCTTTGAGTGTCCTACGGACACCGACTCGTTGATTCTCCACACTGCCAAGAGTCTTAACATTAATACTGAGCTGTGTCTACAAATTTGACAGACCAAAACGAATCATTCACACGCAAGTGGGCTGAACACCCCCCGCCAATTCTCAGCCTGTTCCTGCCTCCTAATGATGTCCCGCTTTAACCTCTGACAACCCTGAATGGGAATCAGGATTAAAATCTTTGGCGCTGTGAAGTTCTACTTGTGGCGGACGGTGCGAAGCTGCTCGGCGAAGTGCTCCGCTAACTGGCTCAGGGTGGAGGAGCAACACCTTATATTCTGTCTCGGTGCACTCCAACCGGATCAGCTGAACCATAACACCCGTCTTGTCTTCTGAATCCGGAGCCCCAAGGGAAAACAGCACCGGCTCACTACAAGATGACAGCAGAGCTCCGCTCAAACAAAGAAGTGAAACAAAGAGCAGGAGAGTGGTGGTGGAGGGCAACTCGTTGGGTCTGGTTGTCCAGAAGGAAATGGAGAAAGCTCGTGTGGTGTTCCTGGTGGGAGGGGGAGGTGTACATGGACGGGGTATCCACAGTGAAAGTAAGATGATCGGGGCCAGGGGACTTGAAATCATTTGTAATGAGTTTGTGTGTGCTGCTTGGATTTCCAGCATCTGCAGATCTACGCTTGCTCGTGAATGGGAAATTCCGTTTGTTGCGGACGGAGCGAACGTACTTGTCAAAGTCGACTCCTGATCAACGTTGGGTCTCATCGACGTAGAGGAGGCCTCACTGGGAGCAACAGGTACGGCACAGCAACCTGACAGACTCGCAGGTGAAGTGTTGCCTCACTGGGAGCAACAGGTACGGCACAGCAACCTGACAGACTCGCAGGTGAAGTGTTGCCTCACTGGGAGCAACAGGTACGGCACAGCAACCTGACAGACTCGCAGGTGAAGTGTTGCCTCACTGGGAGCAACAGGTACGGCACAGCAACCTGACAGACTCGCAGGTGAAGTGTTGCCTCACTGGGAGCAACAGGTACGGCACAGCAACCTGACAGACTCGCAGGTGAAGTGTTGCCTCACTGGGAGCAACAGGTACGGCACAGCAACCTGACAGACTCGCAGGTGAAGTGCTGCCTCACCTAGAAGGACTGTTCGTGATCCAGACTGGGACTGAGGGAGGAAGTAAATGGGAGTGTATAGAACTTCCCTCGCTTGCAAGGATATGTTCCGGGGGGGGGGGGGGGGAAATTAGTGGGAAGGGACGAATGGAATCCTTGTGGAAAGCAGGAAGTTGGAGGTAAAGATAGGAAGCCAGGAAGCTGTTTAGTCAAGACAACCGTACAAATCGGGAGGTTTATAAAAAATGTCAGCTCCTGTGAATGTGTTTGGTGAGCCCATAGTCGGTATCTTCCTCGGGTCCACTGTCATCTGAATCTGCCAGGGTGGATGGTGGAGGGTTTTACAGAGATGACAAGTGGAGTAGGGGTCAGACGGGTTCACAGAATGGTGATGGGTGTAGGTGTAGAAGGGCTGTCACAGATGGCGGAGGCTACACGGATCGGAGATGTTAACAGAAATGGAGAGAGCTGTAGGGTTTGGAACTATTTTCACAGAGAGCGAGTGGTGTAGCAATGTTTCTCCACCACTGGGGGAATGCACTTCACTTCTACCATTTTTGTCTGTAACCAGCTGGAACCTATATTGTATCAGAGAGCTTTGCTAATAATGTTCGTGCATCACAATGCTGATGGTACCTGAGCACTCGACTGCAGACCGGCAGCTGTGTCACTAGGAAAATGCTGAACACGCTGATTAAGCAGACAAACAGAATGCACCCTGTCCTTGAACTTGTGTCCAAAGCAGTGAATGTACACGCTTGTGCTTTTTTGGAGAACAGCTGTTACTCGCTCTTGTGCCGGTCTTCCCTCGCTGCAAGTAAAAATAAGCGCTGTTATGACTGATACACTCTTTTGAGTTAATTGTTGGTCATAAGACAAAGTGAAAAGGTGCTTGACACCACCTCCTACCCAGACACCCAATCATACCTGCACCTTACTCCCCATGGCTTCGCCATCTCACCACTACACCGCAAGTCATAGGAACTGAAATACTCATTCCATTCATTGAGTCTTCTCCACCATTCGATCATGGCTATAGGATTTTCCCTCTAAACCCCATTCTGCTGCTTTCTACCCTTCACCTTCAACAGCCTTATTAATCAGCAACCCACCATTTATTTACTTAAAGCCTGTTACGCCGCTGGTGTTTAGGATAGTAACGAAGAGGTTCACCAGGATGTGTCTGGATTAGAGGCATAAGCTACTGCGTAAGGAGAGTTCGGACAAACTTGGACTGTTTTCTCTGGAGTGGAGGAGAATCAGGGTGACCTGAGAGAACTTGATCAGAATAAGAGAGGGATAGAGAGAGAGTAGATAGCCACCATTTTTTAACCATCCGTGTCAAAATGTCTAAGCCCAGACAGCATGCTTTTGGAGAGATGAGGGAGCTGTGGAATTCATTGCCACGGACGGCTCAGAGGCCAAGTCTTCAGGTTTAGTTAAAACAGAATTTGATCAGTACTTGATTAGTAAGGGTGTCAAAGGTCATGGGGGAAGGCAGGAGAATGGGGTTGAGAAGGAAAATAACATACACTGGGACAGGTACAGAAAGAGGAAACTTTAGAGTGAGACGTGTTAAGGACAGACAGATGGGACAGACTCAGATAGGGGTTCTTGTCCGGCACGGAGCAGTGGGGCTGAACACCGGTTCGTTTTCCACTCTCGGACCTTCACTGAGACCATTTCTCATCAGTACACGTTTTACAAACAATACGTATTATTGTTCAAGTTCAACATAAATTTATTATCAAAGTGTGTGAACAAAATGCTATCAAACAATTAATTCCTTTTCTTCTTGACAAGGCAACTCAATGCTCACCCCCAGCCTGGGGTAGGGAATGGGACCCATTCCAGAGGGGGAGGGGTGGGTGAGTCTGGGACTTTGTGAAGGAGCCCTAACTCCATCCTCCTTATTCCCCTTTTCCCTTCTCACTCCCCTCCCTCCCACTCCACTGCATGTGTTTGTGTGTGAGAGACCTGCCTGCCCAGTCACACACCATCAGCGATGTGCGCTTCCCCCAACACACTCACACTCCTCTGTACACAGCAATTCTCACCAGCTCAGAAGATCCAAAAATCTTATACTCTCCCTCCTGCACCAACTCCTTAGCCACGTGTTAAACAGTTTATTCTTCCTCTTCCTGGCCCGTGGCATAGATGGCAGTCCTGAGGTCACAGCCCTGGACGAGCAGCCATTTAACTTAGCAGCTCACTCCCTGAACTGCCTTTGAGAAGCTCGTTACTCGACCACCCTATATCATTGTTACCCACATGGACCACGACCTTCACTGTTCACCCTCCCGGGAAATGCTGAGCACTCGACCGGAGATGTCACAGACCCGAGCACACAGGAGGCAACATGTCATCGTGGAATTTCATTCTCACCCACAGAACATCCAGTCAGTTCCCTGAGCTGCTGAATCACCTCTGACCACAGCTCACCTCTTCTCCATCCTTCCCTTCTCAGCCTCAGAGCCAGAGAGACCCTGTTGCTGTGACTTTCCTTTACCTGGTCATCCCCACCATCCCCGACAGTATCTAAATTGATATCTGTGTTGTTCAGGGGGATGGACACAGGGGTAAACTGCACTCGCTGTTTCCCCCTTCCCCTTCCTGTCACCCAGTTTCCGGTGCCGTGCACCTTCGGTTCAACTACCTCTCTATATGTCCTATCACCCCTTCGGCCTCCCGAATGATCTGGAGTTCATCCAGTTCCAGCTCCAACTCCGTAATGTGGATTGTTCGGAGCTGAAGCTGGAAGCCCTTCTCACAGGTGTAGTTATCAGGGACACAGGAGGGTCCCCTGCCTTCCCACATCCCGCAAAGGAGCTTTCCACTATCCCGCCTGTCATCTCCACTGTTCTAACTGAGCAAATGTTAAGATAAAAAATCTAGTTCCATCATGATTTTGCCTTCTCTGATTGAATGCTTTTCTCACTGAAACCTCAAAGAGGTAAAGACTCAAAGTCTCCGCTCTGACTCTGCCCACTCTGACACTGGCCGCTCCATTTGCTCCTGCCTGACCTGATGCTGATTGGCCACTGCTGAAAGATCAAAAATCACCTGCGCTGAACCACTGCCCTTAATACTCAATTGGCGAACCTGAGTGAATTACGTCCTCTCAAGCTTCTGATCTCTCCGATTCACGATGGATCAAAGCTCGGTAGGGCGACACAAGGATGAATGACAGACTGAAACCCATCCCACAGTCTGAGCAGGTGACCACCCTCACCAAGTGTGAACCCACCACTATCTCTGCAGTGTGGATCAGTGTGTGAATGCCTTCCCACAGTCTGAGCAGGTGACCACCCTCCCCACAGTGTGAACCCACCACTGTCTCTGCAGTGTGGATCAGTGTGTGAATGCCTTCCCACAGTCTGAACAGGAGACCACCCTCCCCACAGTGTGAACCCACCACTGTCTCTGCAGTGTGGATCAGTGTGTGAATGCCATCCCACAGTCTGAGCAGGTGACCACCCTCCCCACAGTGTGAACCCAGCACTGTCTCTGCAGTGTGGATCAGTGTGTGAATGCCTTCCCACAGTCTGAGCAGGTGACCACCCTCCCCACACTGTGAACCCACCACTGTCTCTGCAGTGTGGATCAGTGTGTGAATGACTTCCCACAGTCTGAGCAGGTGACCACCCTCCCCACAGTGTGAACCCACCACCGTCTCTGCAGTGTGGATCAGTGTGTGAATGCCTTCCCACAGTCTGAGCAGGTGACCACCCTCCCCACAGTGTGAACCCACCACTGTCTCTGCAGTGTGGATCAGTGTGTGAATGCCTTCCCACAGTCTGAGCAGGTGACCACCCTCACCACAGTGTGAACCCACCACTGTCTCTGCAGTGTGGATCAGTGTGTGAATGCCTTCCCACAGTCTGAGCAGGTGACCACCCTCACCACAGTGTGAACCCACCACTGTCTCTGCAGTGTGGATCAGTGTGTGAATGCCTTACCACAGTCTGAGCAGATCAACGTCCTCTCACTGCTGAAATCAGTCTGGTGTGTCGGTAGGTGAGATGAAAGTGTGATTTCATTCCCAGTCTGAACAGATGTGATGACTGAGTGAATTCCTTCCCACAGTCTGAGCAGTTGAGCAGTTTCTCCCCAGTGTGAACTCGCTGATGTTCATTCAATTGAGATGTATTTGTGAATCCATTCCCACATTCAGAACAGGTGAGTGGCCAGTGTGAATTTGTTGATGTTCTTTAAAGTCTGAGGACCGAGTGAATTCTTTCCCGCAATCTGGGCAGGTGAACAGTTTCTCCCTGGTGTGAATTTGGCTGTGCTTCACAAGGCTGGTTGACCGAGTGAATCCCTTCCCACATTCAGAACACCTGAATGGCTTCTCCCCAGTGTGAATTGGGTAGTGCCTCACAAGTTTGGATGAGTCAGTGAATCCCTTCCCACAATCTGAGCAGATGAACGGTTTCTCCCCGGTGTGAATTCGGCAGTGCTTCACAAGGTGGGATGAGTTAGTGAATCCCTTCCCACATTCAGAGCAGATGAATGGTTTCTCCCCAGTGTGAATTCGTTGATGTATTTTAACATCTGATGACCGAGTGAATCCCTTCCCACATTCAGAGCACGTGAATGGCTTCTCCCCAGTGTGAATTTGGTAGTGTTTCACAAGTGTGTCTGATTCTTTGAATCTCCTCCCACATTCAGAGCAGCTGAATGGTTTCTCCCCAGTGTGAACTCGCTGATGTTCAATCAGTTGATATGACCGAGCAAATCCCTTCCCACATTCTGAGCAAGTGAATGGCCTCTCCCCAGTGTGAACGCGGTAGTGCCTCACAAGGTTGGATGACCAAGTGAATCTCTTCCCACATGCAGAGCACACGAATGGCCACTCCCCAGTGTGAATTCGCCGATGCACCTCCAGTTGAGATGACTGAGTGAATCCCTTCCCACAGTCTGAGCAGGTCAATGGCATCTTCTCAGTGTGAACTCGCTGGTGTATCTGTGGGTAGGCTGTGAGTGAATCCCTTCCCACACTGAGAGAAGGAGAATGATATCTCACTGCAATTGAAGAACTGATCTTCAGTGAACAAATGCTGGTGTTTTCTCAGCACCCCGGCTCCAGTAGATAACACTGAGTTAGAAAAGAAAACTTCACTTCAGACAGAAAACACATTTCCAGCTGGGATGAGATACTTCTTCATTTCCAAGGATTGACAACAGATGTGTTGGTCTTGCAAAGAAAATATTTGGTCACTCCTTATATATCCGGTCAGAGAGAGCAAAACTGACATGTTGAGATTCCCTTGCACAACTGTTCTGCCATTTCAGACCTGTAAGAATAATTGAAAGGACATCAATGCGTGAAGAACAATTATTCAGGTAAGATTTTAGTCTGTGGTGAGAACATAAGAAATTGGAGCACGAGAACGTCATCTGGCCCATCTCCACCAACCTGCCTTTACTCCATCGCCCTTAATCTCCCTACTATGGAAAAATCTATCCAACTTTGTCTCAAATACATTTACTGAAGAAACCTCCAGTGCTTCATTGGGCAGAGAAATGCACATATTCACCACCCTCAGGGAAAAGCAGTTCCTCCTCATCTCCATCCCAAATGCCCTGAATCTTGAGGTGATGTCCTCTAGTTCTAGTCTCACCTACCAGTGGAAACAACTTTCCTGCCTCTATCTTATCTATCCCTGTCATAATTTTACATGTTTCTATAAGATCTTCACTCAATTTGAGCTCTGGCATTACTGAGTTCAACTCAAGTTGAGATATACTGCAGGTGACTGTGGGAAGCGAGGGAGGAGATTGCTGAGCATCTGGTGATGATCTTTGTCTCATCAATAGGGATGGGAGAAGTACCCGAGGATTGTTTAACAAACGGAAAAAAGGTAACCCAGGAAATTATAGACCAGTGAGTCTTGCATCAGTCGTGGGCAATTTGTTGGAGAAGATCCTAAGCGGGAGGACTTATGAGCATCAGATTAGCGGTAGTCAGCATGGCTTTGTCAAGGGCAGGTTATGCCTTACCAACCTGATTGAACTCTTTGGGGATGTAACATTGATGAAGGTAGAACATTGGATGTAGTGTACGTGGTTTTCAGTAAGACTTTTGATAAGGTTCCCCATACGAGGCTCATTGAGAAAGTAACGAGGAAGGACCCAAGGAGAGCTGCTTTGTGGATCCACAACTGGCTTGGCCACAGGGTGGTTGTTGATGGTTTGTATTCTGCATGGAGGATGGTGAACAGTGATATTCTGCAGCGATCTGTTCTGGGACCCCTCCTCTTTGTGAATTTTAAAAATGACCTTGATGAGGAGTAGAAGGGTGTGTTTGTAAGTTTGTCGATGACACAAATGTAGTGGGTACTGTGGGTTGTCTGAATGGTTGTCACAGTAGAGCAGTTACATCGATAGGATGTAGAACTGGACTGAGAATTGGCAGATGGAGTTCAACCTGGTGGTTCATTTTGGTAGGTCTAATTTGAAGACAGAATACAATACTAATGATAGGACTCTTGGCAGTTTGAAGGATAAGCGCGATCTTGCGGTCCGCGTCAATAGTACATGCAAAGCTGCTGTGCAGGTTGACAATGTTTATAAGAAGGCCTTCATCAACCATGGGACTGAACTCAAAAGCGGTGAGGTACTGTTACAGATATATAAGGCCTTCATTGGACCCCACTTTTAGTACTGTGTTCAATTCTGATCATCTCACTACAGGAAGTATGTGGAAACTCTGGAAAGGGTTCAGAGGAGAGTTGTATAAGATGATGAGAGGCATTGATCAAGCAGAAAGCCAGAGGTTTTTTCTCAGGGCTGAGCTAGCTAACATGCAGGGACAGAGTTTTAAGATGCATGTAAGTAGGTACAAGGGGGATACCAGAGGTAAGTTTTTCCAAAGGTAGAGGCGGATACAATCAGGGTCTTTTCAGACACTGTTAGGTGCCTACATGGAGCTTAGAATAATAGAGGTCTATGTGGAAGTCAAACTCTAGACAGTTTTGAGAGTAGGTTTTATGGTCAGCATGATATTGTGGGCCGAAGGGCCTGTAATATATTGCAGACTTCTGTTTCTATGTTTAGATATGAACTCCTCATCTTCTAACATGTCACGGATCAGGCATCCTGACTGACCAACAAATTCTCTGACTGTATTCCCTCTGTATGAGAGTAGGCTATTTCTGCCTTCAATCAACCTGTGCCTTGGCTCAATTTGTCCTGATTTTTGGTATCATTTCAAGTGCTGGTCATGCTCCACAACAGTACACAGTGAACTTGTTACTACATGTCGGATCCTGGAGATTTTCTAATTACTGGGATCCCCTCCCACCCCCAGCTGATTGACAGTGATGAACCCATCGATGGCAATGACTATGAAGGGGTGGGCAGTAGTTATTCTCATTGGTGTGTGGCACCTTTGTGATGTGCAAGCTACAAGTCACTTGTCATCAAGAACAAGGTGTTTCATATCGTTATTTACACAGAGAACTAAAGTTGACGGGAGGATTTCTTTTAGCCATACAGCACTAATTTACACTTCCACTGACTGGACAGTATATTTTTGTTCCGAGGTACTGATCCTCGGATTGGCATGGCTGGGTTCGCAGTATTTGGGCATATTCTAAGGGGACAATGCTGGTAGTGTCACCCATGGATGACTCTTTACCCAGAAGACACCAAGAACAAGTAAGCTGTCTATCTTTAAAGCCTTTAAAGATGGTGATCGGTTGGAGCTTAAAAGAGTTCAGAAGGAACTCAGAGTACAGATAAGGGGGGCAAAGGAGCAGTATAGGAGGAAGCTAGAACAAAAGCTGCAGAAAAAAAGCATGAAGGAGGTGTGGGATGGGGTGAAGATCATCACCGGATGCGGTGCAAAGCGGGGGGCAAACATAAGTAGAGATGTGGAGAAAGCGAACCAGCTGAACAACTTCTTCAATAGGTTCGACAGCACAATCTCATCCTCACCGCAGAACTCCACACCAGGCTTGTCTTTCTACTCGTCCTCCCTCTTACTTCCCTCACAGGAAAATAGCCACTCACAGGAGACCTTGCCCACGCCCAGGATTACGGCTGCACAGGTGGAAGGTCAACTGAGGAAGATCTGTACCAGCAAGGCGGCGGGACCGGATGGAGTTTCCCCACGATTACTGAGGGCCTGTGCGACTGAGCTGGGAGAACCACTACAGCGCATCTTCAACATGAGCCTGGAGCAGAGAAGAGTACCCAGACAGTGGAAAACATCCTGTATTGTCCCGGTACCAAAGAAACCACAACCAAAGGAGTTGAATGACTTCAGACCGGTTCCCTTGACGTCGCACGTGATGAAGACCATGGAGCGGCTGATAATACAGAATCTGAGGCCACAAACCAGGCATGCCCGGGATCCTCTTCAGTTTGCGTATAAGGAGAAGGTGGGAGTGGAGGATGCTATCACGTATTTGCTGCACAAATCCCTCTCTCACCTAGATGGGGTCAGTGGTGCTGTGAGGATTACATTCCTGGACTTCTCTAGTGCCTTTAACACCATCCAGCCCAAGATCTTAAGGCACAAACTAACGGAGATGGGAGTAGACTCTCACATGGTGGATTGGATAGTGGACTACCTGACAGAGAGACCTCAGTATGTGCGGTTGAGAGACTGTAGGTCTGACACGGTGGTCAGCAGCACAGGAGCGCCGCAGGGGACCGTGCTCTCTCCAGTCCTGTTCACCCTGTACACATCAGACTTCCAATATAGCTTGGAGTCCTGCCATGTGCAGAAGTTCTATGACGACACGGCCATAGTGGGGTGTGTCAGGAATGGACAGGAGGAGGAGTATAGGAAACTGATACAGGACTTTGTGATATGGTGCAACTCAAACTACCTGCGTCTCAATATCACCAAGACCAAGGAGATGGTGGTGGACTTTAGGAGACCTAGGCCTCATATGGAGCCAGTGATCATTAATGGAGAATGTGTGGAGCAGGTTAAGACCTACAAGTATCTGGGAGTACAGTTAGACGAGAAGCTAGACTGGACTGCCAACACAGATGCCTTGTGCAGGAAGGCACAGAGTCGACTGTACTTCCTTAGAAGGTTGGCGTCATTCAATGTCTGTAGTGAGATGCTGAAGATGTTCTATAGGTCAGTTGTGGAGAGCGCCCTCTTCTTTGTGGTGGCGTGTTGGGGAGGCAGCATTAAGAAGAGGGACGCCTCACGTCTTAATAAGCTGGTAAGGAAGGCGGGCACTGTCGTGGGCAAAGTACTGGAGAGTATAACATCGGTAGCTGAGCGAAGGGCGCTGAGTAGGCTACGGTCAATTATGGAAAACCCTGAACATCCTCTACATAGCACCATCCAGAGACAGAGAAGCAGTTTCAGCGACAGGTTGCTATCGATGCAATGCTCCTCAGACAGGATGAAGAGGTCAATACTCCCCAATGCCATTAGGCTTTACAATTCAACCGCCAGGAGTAAGATATGTTAAAGTGCCGGGGTTGATTGTATTTAATGTATTTAAGTAAACTACTTAAGAACTTTTTAAAAGCTATTATTAATGCTTTTTGAGAGAGTGATTTAGATGCATATCATATTTTTACTGAGTTAAGTATGGTATGTAATTAGTTTTGCTACAACAAGAGTATGGGACATTGGAAAAAATGCTGAATTTCCCCATGGGGATGAATAAAGTATCTATCTATCTATCCGCCATCTAAGGACCCAGCAATGCGCATGCGCCGCAGAAATGGCGGCGCCGCCAGCTCTCAATCAGCCGTTAACTCCCCGTCACTCGGGTAAATCGTGGGGCTGAGAGAGACGGAAAGGACTGGGACTGTTCTGAGGTGCAGGACCAGTGGGGACGGAGCTCATAGTAATGTTCCTTCAATCGCGATGCAGACGCCGGTGATTAAGCTCCCACCCGCGGCCCCGCTCCTACCTGCGTCCGATCCCTGCGAGCCTCTCATCTACTGAGCGCATGCGCAATATTCGCGACGGGCTGTGACGCCCACGCATGCGCATTTGTTTAAATAGGATTTTTAAAAAAAATCTGCAGATGCGGAAATCCAAAACAACACCCACAAAATGCTGGAGGAACTCAGGGGGGCAGAAAGCAACGATGGAGGGGAGAGAACAGTCGGCGTTTCAGACCGTCACCCTTCTTCAGGACTGGAAAGGAAGGGAGGGAGAAAGAATGTGGGGTGGAGGGGAGGTGATACATCAGATTAGTCGGGCGTGAAGTAAAGAGCTGGGAAAATTGATGAAAGAGATAAAGGACTGCAGAATAATCATGATGATGTTGATAATAATAAATAAATACATTATTGATCCCGAGTGGGGAATTCTTTCGTTACAGCAGCGACATTTAGAAACACAATTAGCAGTGTGCAGACTTTACTAAAAATAACCCGGGAATAATAATATACACAATAATACTGCACCAATGCGCAATAATAATGTATGTAATAAAAATGCAGAGACTGTTGATCTCTGAAGTGTGTTCTCCTGTCGCAGAAAGATGAACTGTTGAATATGCGTATTGCCGTTGATCCCAAAGATTTTCTGTAAAGGCGTCAAATGTTATGGGGAGAAGGCAGGAGAACGAGGTTGAGAAGGAAAATAAAAGACACTGGCACTGTCAAGCACAGACAGATGGGACAGACTCAGACAGGGGTTCTTGTTTGGCACAGAGCTGTGGGGCTGAACACCGGTTCATTTACCACTCTCGGACCTTCACTGAGACCATTTCTCATCAGTACATGTTTTACTTGGAAGTTTCTGGCCTTAACTTATTTTTAATTCATCTCAGAACAATTCTCAACAAAATCTTTATTAGGTGAATCTTAAGACAGATTGTTCTATAATTTTCGCAGTCAATAATGCCAGGAATTCTTGGCAGAGCTATAAGTACAGATTTCAAGCGATCATCAGGCAATACAGCAGACTCATATATGCCATTAAACAGTTCAAAAAGAATATCTATGCCCAGATCTTCTAGGGCTTGTAAGCTGAGGTTTCCTCAAGTCCAGTGGCTTTACCACGTTTCATGCTTTTCATTGCTTTAGTTTTTTCTTCTTTGGTAATAGGTGGGCCAGAATTAGGGTGTTTAATATCTGGGGGTTCCCCTCTATTATCCTCAGACAGCTGCTCTATATACTGAATCCTCCTCCCACATACTTCATCTGGATCTGTCTGCTGATCTTATGCATTCTGTAGAGGAGGTTTTCTTAATTCCATAATTTCTTTAATTTTCTTGTCCATTTCTTTGCCGTTGTTAATATGGCCTTCTGCTTCATTGCATTTTTGATTTAGCCTTTCTTCCTTTGCAATATTGCACACTTGTCTGTTTAGCTCGCTGAAATGCACTTCATTATTCTTCACTAACCTTCTTTGTTCCATCAGATGTAGAATTTCTTGGGTTATCCACCCCTTGTTGGTGTGTTGTGTTTCTTGTATTTGGATTATCTCCCCTGCTGATTGTTGTATAGCATATTTAAATCTGTCCCAAATAGGTGTTGTTTCGTTTTCATTGATGTATTCTTCTACAGCTGTCTTGAATTGTTGCTAAGTATGCCATCTTTTTTAAGTTCTCCCAACATCGACTTCTCTTTTTTCCACATTTCAGTTTCTTTAATTTTGTTTTGATGGTTGCTATTACTGGATGGTGATCTGAACAACAGTCTACTCCTGAGTAGGATTCAGAATTTGTGATATTATTTCTAAAGGGTTCATTGATGGTAATGAAATCCATTTGATTCCTTGTTCTATCTCCAGGGCTAATCCAAGGACATAATTTACGTGGATGGTTTTTATACCAAGTATCACTTGGTTGTATCTGACACACCAGTCAGTAAACCTTTCTCCGTTTTCAATTTTCTCCCCAGCCCAAAGGGTCCTATAATATTATCAACCGTTTTCTGTCCAACTTTGGCGTTAAAATCTCCCATATCCTGAGATTTACATTGCCCTGTCGAGATCTTCATAAAACTTGTTGTTATCCTGTTCGTCCCCATCATTTGTTGGTGCGTAAGTTTGGATTATGCTGATGTTAAAAGGGTTAACCCTTAATTTAACTAAAAGCAGATTTCAAATTCTCGCTAAACTAAATACTGATGGAAGGGAAGAACAACTACTTCACAATTCATATTGGAACCAAATGGCAGTGTAAAAATTTATGATAATATAAGCAGTTGGACTAAAATTCAAAGTGGATTTAGACAGAGATGCGTTGCCTCATTGGAATTTTTAAATATCTATAGTGAAATGATTCTCAGAGAAATAGAAGACCTAGATGGGATAAAAATTTGAGGTGTTAACATCAACAATATAAGATATGCGGACGATACCATCCTAATAGCAAGTGCTACAGAAGACCTACAAATCCTCCTACCCAAAGTAATGCAAACAAGTGCAGATTCTGGTCTAACCATCAACTGTAAAAAAAAGTATGGTAACATCGAAACAGCAGGATACTCCCAACGACAAGTTGTACATCAGTAACCAAGAGGATGAACAAAACGCCAGCTTTAATTACCTTGGTAGCTTTATATTGTTACTTGTTATTCGTTATTCAAATAACAAGCCATAGGTAACAAAGGGCTTTAAGGACATTCTGAACACTAAAAAGAGGGCGTTTGGAGATGGAAATAGGGAGGAGCTGAGGACAATACAGAGGGACCTGAAAGCCAAGTTCAGGGAGGTTAAAGACAGGTATAGGAGGAAGCTTGAGTGGAAACTCCAGCAGAACAACATGAAAGAGGTCTGGAGTGGGATGAGGACCATCACTGGGTTCCGGCAAACGAACAACAGAGGAGCTGAAGGCAGTGTGGACAGGGCCCACGAACTTAACTTGTTCTTCAACAGATTCGACACTGTGGCCCCTGCCCATCCCCCACATGATTCATCTGTTGTCAACCCCCAACCAACACATACTCCACTCTCCCCTCCTCACAGCCTCCCACCCTGCTCTCATGACATCCCTCCACCACCTGAAACCACCACGGTGGGCTTCACAGCTGAACAGGTGAGAAGACATCTGAAACTTCTCCACCCCCAAGCAAGGCTGCAGGCCCGGATGGTATCAGCCCCAGGGTGCTCAAAGCCTGTGCCCCCCAGCTATGTGGGGTACTTCACCATGTCTTCAACCTGAGCCTAAGTCTCCAGACGGTTCCTATGCTGTGGAAGCCATCCTGCATCTTCCCTGTACCGAAGACGCCGTGCCCCAGTGGCTCCAATGACTACAGACCGGTGGCATTGACCTCCCACATCATGAAGACCCTGGAGAGACTTGTTCTAGAGCAGCTCTGGCCTATGGTTAGGCCACACTTAGACACCCTCCAGTTCGCCTAACAGCCCCGACTAGGATTTGAGGAAGCCATCATGTACCTGCTGAACCATGTCTACGCCCACCTGGACAAGCCGGCGAGCACTGTGAGGGTCATGTCTTTTGACTTCTCCAGTGCGTTCAACACCATCCGCCCTGCTCTGCTGGGTGAGAAGCTGACAGTGATGCAGGTGGATGCTTTCCTGGTGTCATGGATTATTGATTACCTGACTGGCAGACCACAGTACGTGCACTTGCAACACTGTGTGTCAGACAGAGTGGTCAGCAGCACTGGGGCTCCACAGGGGACTATCCTGTCTCCCTTTCTCTTCACCATCTACACCTCGGACTTCAACTACTGCACAGAGTCTTGCCATCTTCAGAAGTTTTCTGATGACTCTGCTATAGTTGGATGCATCAGCAAGGGAGCTGAGTCTGAGTACAGGGTTACGGTGGGAAACTTTGTTACATGGTGCAAGCAGAATCATCTGCAGCTTAATGTGAAAAAGACTAAGGAGCTGGTGGTGGACCTGACGAGAGCCAAGGCACCGGTGACCCTTGTTTCCCTCAAAAGGGTCAGTGTCGACATAGTGGAGGATTACAAGTACCTGGGGATATGAATTGACAATAAACTGGACTGGTCAAAGAACACTGAGGCTGTCTACAAGAAGGGTCAGAGCCGTCTCTATTTCCTAAGGAGACTGAGGTCCTTTAACATCTGCCGGATGATGCTGAAGATGTTCTACGAGTCTGTGGTGGCCAGTGCTATCATGTTTGCTGTTGTGTGCTGGGGCAGCAGGCCGAGGGTAGCAGACACCAACAGAATCAACGAACTCATTTGTAAGTTTGTAAGTTTGTGGTGGGGGTGGAACAGGACGCTCTGACGGTGGTGTCTGAAAAGAGGATGCTGTCCAAGTTGCATGCCATCTTGGACAATGTCTCCCATCCACTCCATAATGTACTGGTTGGGCACAGGAGTACATTCAGCCAGAGACTCATTTCACCGAGATGCATAGGAAGTCATTCCTGCCTGTGGCCACCAAACTTTACAACTCCTCCCTCGGAGTGTCAGCCGCTCTGAGCCAATAGGCTGTTCCTGGACTTATTTCCACTTGGCATAATTTACTTATTATTATTTCATTACTTCTGGTTTTATTTTGCTATATTTCTACTCTATTCTTGGTTGGTGCAACTGTAACGAAAACCAATTTCCCTCGGAATCAATAAAGTATGTCTGTCTATCTGTCTATATCATGAGATGCTGGAAGTAAAGAAGAAATAAAAAGAAGAATTGGTATTACCAAAACCAACTTCTAAAAAATGAAACCGACTTTTCCCAACAGACACAATTCTATGATAACAAGGCTTAGGCCACTAAAATGTGACATCTGGTCAATCTTGCTGTATGCTTCAGAAACATGGACTGTAACACCAGAACTCCAAAGAAACTTCGAAGCAACAGAAATGCAGATTCTTAGAAGGATGCTGAAAATATCATATAGGAATAGGGTAACTAATGAGATAATGCTCCAATGTTCCCATACAAAAAGATCTTTAATAAGAACTTTAAGTGAGAGGAAACATAAATTACTGGGCCACGTCATCAGAAAGGGAGAAATAGAATGCCTTACATTACATGGCCGTATGCCTGGGAAACACGGAAGAGGAAGGCAAAAAAGAAAATATATGGACACTGTGAAAGAACTAACAGATCTAAGTGTGCGAGATACCATTGATGCTGCGTGCGATTGTTCGATGTGGAAAGCCATGATCACCCAAGCGTGTAACGCACAAACCACATGGAGAAGAAGAAGACATGTTTTACAAAAAATACATTTCAATGTTCAAGTTCAAAGTAAATTTATTATCAAAGCGTGTTAACCTGATGCTGTCTTCTTGACAAGGCAACTCAGTGCCCACTCCCAGCCCCCAAGGAATGGGACCAATTCCAAAGGGGGTGGGGTGGGTGAGTCTGGGACTTTGTGAAGGAGCCCTAACTCCATCCTCCTCATTCCCCTTTTCCCTTCCCACTCCCCTCCCTCACACTCCACTGCATGTGTCTGTGTGTGAGAGACTGCCTGCGCAGTCGCACTCCATCAACGATGTGCTCTCCCCCCCAACACACTCACACTCCTCTGTACACAGCAATCCTCACCAGCTCAGAAGATCCCTCCTGCACCAACTCCTTAGCCATCTGTTAAACGGTATAATCTTCCGATTCCTGGCACGTGGCACAGATGACAGTCCTGAGATCACAGCCCTGGATGAGCTGCCCGTTAACTTAGCAGCTCACTCCCTGAACTCCCTTTGCAGAACCTCGTTACTCGACCAGCCCATATATCAGAACCTTGCATGCAGGAGACAACATGCCATCCTTTCTTTTCTTTTAAATTCTTTTTATTAATTTTTAAACAAACATAAATGAAACATGAATACAGAGAGTTTGAGAGTACATAGTTAATAGTTTAAATAAACATTCAAATAGATGACAATCAATATATCATAACCTCCCAAACACATGGTAATTGCAAACAAAAGTAGTAAAAAAAAAACCCCAGAAAACTAACCGACATGGGCCATTGCATTATGTCAAATATATACAGTAGTGCCAATAACTCCGAACCTCCACCCAAATAATTAAAGATAATAAAAGTGAGGTTTAGGAAAAGACAATTTAACTCATATGAAAATGTTGAATAAATGGTCTCCAAGTTTCTTCAAATTTAACTGAAGGGTCAAAGACAACACTTCTAATTTTTTCTAAGCTCAAACAAGAGATAGTTTGAGAAAACCACTGAAATATAGTTGGAGGATTAATTTCTTTCCAATTCAATAAAGTAGATCTTCTAGCCATTAATGTAACAAATGCAATCATCCGTCGAGATGAGGGGGATAAACGACTATTATCCACCATTGGTAAACCGAAAATTGCAGTAACAGGATGCGGTTGGAAATTGATATTCAGAACTGTTGAAATAGTACTGAAAATGTCTTTCCAGTAATTTTGCAAACAAGGGCAAGACCAAAACATGTGGGTCAATGAAGCAACATCAGAATGACATCTGTCACAGGTTGGATTAACATAAGAATAAAATCGAGCAAGTTTATCCTTGGACATATGAGCTCTATGTACAACCTTGAATTGTATTAGGGCATGTTTAGCACAAATAGAAGAAGAATTGACTAATTGTAAAATTTTCTCCCACTGCTCAGTGGGTACAAGGCAATGAAGTTCTTTTTCCCATTCCTTCTTAATTTTTTCTGATACTTCTGGCTGTATTTTCATGATCATATTATAAATGATAGCCACTAAACCCTTCTGACAAGGATTCAGAGCTAAATTTTTTTCCGTAATGTCCGATGGACATAGTTTCGGAAAAGACTGTAACTCATTATTCAAAAAATTTCTAACTTGCAAATATCTAAAAAAATGAGTTTTAGGTAAATTATATTTATTAGATAGCTGTTCAAAGGACATAAAACTATTATCTAAAAATAGATCAAGAAAACATGTTATACCTTTTGTTTTCCATAAAACAAAGGCTTGATCCATAAAAGAGGGCCGAAAAAGAAAGTTAGATATTATAGGGCTTGATAAGATGAACTTATTCAAGCCAAAAAATTTACGAAATTGAAACCATATTCGCAATGCATGTTTAACTATACGATTAGTTATTTGTTTATTCAATTTAGATAAAGAAAAAGGAAGTGAAAATCCTAAAATTGAAAACAATGAAAAGTCTTGTACAGATTTACATTCCGAATTTACCCATTGTGGGCAAGCTGCTATAGTCGATTCTTGTGTCCAAAATATTAAATATCGTATATTAACTGCCCAATAGTAAAATCTCAAACCACCCTCTTTCTTAGGCTTCTGTAAATATTTTTTGCTTAGTCTAGGATTTTTATTCTGCCACAGATAGGAAGATATTTTGGAGTGAATAATATCAAAAAAAGATTTAGGAATAAAAATTGGTAATGCTTGAAATAAATATAAGAATTTGGGTAATATCATCATCTTAATAGCATTAATTCGACCAACCAATGACAAAGTTAATGGAGACCACCTGGTAACAAGTTGCTTAATTTGGTCAATTAAAGGTAAGAAATTAACTTTAAATAAATCTTTGTGTTTTTTGGTAATTTAAATACCCAAATAAGTAAAATAATCTGTGACAACTTTAAATGGTAAATGTTTATAAATTGGAACTTGCATATTTAATAGAAATAATTCGCTCTTATTAAAATTCAATTTGTAACCAGAAAAGTTACTAAACTGAGCAAGCAAGGACGAAATAACAGGAATAGATCTCTCAGGGTCGGATATGTATAGTAACAAATCATCAGCATATAATGATAACTTATACGTCCCTTCCCCACAGTAATACCCAAAATATTAGGTGATTCATGAATGGCTATAGCTAAAGGTTCCAAAACAATGTCAAATAGTAAAGGACTTAAAGGACAGCCTTGCCTTGTACCACGGAATAACTGAAAAACAAGATCTTTGATTATTGGTAAAGACTGAAGCCAAGGGTTTATAGTATATTAATTTAATCCATGATATAAATTTCAAACTAAAATTAAAATGCTGCAACGTATTAAATAAATATGGCCATTCAACTCTATCAAATGCTTTTTCAGCATCTAAGAAAATGACACATTCTGGCATTTTGGGTGAAGGAGTATAAATAATATTAATTAATTTTCTAATGTTGAAAGATGAGTAGCGGTTTTTAATAAATCCAGTCTGATCTTCAGAAATAATTTGAGGTACTATATTTTCTAGTCTAGTGGCCAAAATTTTACTAAAAATCTTAAAATCCGTATTCAGCAAGGATATAGGCCGATAAGATGCACTTTCAGTAGGATCTTTATCTTTTTTAAGAATTAAAGAAATAGAGGCTTCATAAAAAGATTGTGGCAATATACCTATAGTTAACGCATCTTTAAAAATTTTACAAAGCCAAGGAGAAAGTATAGAGGAAAAGGATTTAAAAAATTCTACAGTATAACCATCCGGACCAGGAGCTTCACCAGAATTCACTGAAAAAGTAGCCTTTTTTATTTCAGTTTCCATAATAGGTGCATCTAGGAATACACTATCCTCTGTTGTTAATTTTGGGATATTCAATTTTCTTAAAAATTCATCTATTATAGAAGAATCCTCAACAAATTCTGATTGATATAAAGAATTATAAAAATCTTGAAATGCTTTATTTATCTCTTTATTTATCGTCAGAGTGCCATCTCGTTTACGAATCCTAGTAATTTGTCGTTTAACCGAAGCAGTTTTCAATTGATTAGCCAATAATTTGCCAGACTTATCTCCATGTACATAAAACTGGGTTCTAGATTTAATTAACTGATTTTCAATCGAAGAGGATAATAACAAACGATGCTCCATTTGAAGTTCAACTCTTTCTTTATAAAGTTCTTTGCTGGGGGGGTCACTGAATAAATCTTATCAATTGCTTTGATTTTAGCAACCAATGTTAATATTTTAGAATTAGTTCGTTTCCTAACTCCAGCAGAGTATGAAATAATCTGTCCATGAATAAGTGCTTTAAAAGTGTCCCATAAAATTCCACTAGAGATCTCTGCTGTTGAGAAAAACAAATCGATTTGTTGTTTAATAAAATTAAGAAAGTCTAAGTCCTGCAATAAAATAGAGTTGAACCTCCAAGATTTAGCATTAGTAGATGAGTCCAATGTCTTAATAGATAGCTTCAAAAGTGCATGGTCAGTACTTACAATAACATCTGTAAGTAAACGGTGATCAATAAAAAAGTAATCAATTCTTGAATAATTATGATAAACATGAGAAAGGTATGAAAACTCTTTGTCATTGGGGTGTAAAAAATGCCAAATTTTGGTAATTCCAGAATCAATCATAAAGGAATTAATAAGAGAGGCCGATTTATTAGGAAGAGCTTGGGTGGGCTTAGATCTATCCATCGAAAGGTTTAAACAACAGTTAAAATCCCCACCCATTATCAGCATATACTGATTCAAATTAGGAAAGGATGTAAATAGACACTTAAAAAATTCAGGGCAATCAGTGTTTGGAGCATAAAACAACTTTTTGATTAAAAAGTAGACCAGTAATAAGCAAAAATCTACCTTGTGGGTCTGAAATGGTTTCATAGTGTATAAAGGAGGTTGAAGAATCTATACAAATGGAAACGCCTCTTACTTTGGCTTGGGAATTCGAGTGATTCTGTTGAAAACTAAAAAAGCATTGACTATCCACCTTCCTCACATGAGTCTCTTGTACAAAGATAATATTAGCATTCATTCTGTGGAATACTTTGAATATTTTTTTCCGTTTGATCGGATGATTTAAACCATTAGTATTCCAAGAAACAAAATTAATAATCTTATCCATATTGCCAATATTTATTACAATTAACACATAAGGTTAAAAAAAAGATGAACTCATGTATCTGGAAGAGGGAAGTAAGTTCAAGGAGGAACCGGAGGTCATGACACTGCAACCATTTTTGTCGTTTCGAATCAGGCCAGGAAGTAAAACTAAGTGTGAAGCAAGCAAAAAGAAATCCCCCTCCCTCCACCCTCAAAACCAAAAAGAGGCAAGCAAGCAATCTAATACTAAATTTACCCCATGTCTCAAGACGGCAACTCAAACAAAAAAAGTTAAATAAAAGATACAAACCACCCATATTATAAGAAAGGGTTAGAAAGATTAAAGTATGCAATTAGTATTACATATATATAAAACAAAAGGATTTAAAACAATAATTTAAAACCCATAATGGATAATATTGTATTAGTGTTTTAAAAGAAAGTCCTTAAACTTATTCAGACACATCAAAACAGATATGACATATCCAAGCACTAAGGTCTTTCGGGAAGAAGAAACGACATTTTATTTTTTTAAAAATCTTAATATTTAAATGTTAAAAATATAAAAAAGTGTATATGAACTTAAAAGAAAACCCAATGAATTACTTTCACAACTAACAGAATAATAATATAAAAAGAACTCAGAATAAACCAAAAATGGACTTTTACTGTGTGTAAGAAATACGTGTAAGCAATCACGTAAAAAAAATCATCATTTTATAAAAGATCCAAATCTATAAACTTATTTTTACATTAGTCAACTCGTAGAAACAATAAAGTGTTATTCTTCAAGGAATCCGCTGGAGATTTGAACAGCCGATAAGTTCCATCATTGAGAGCAACTCTCAAATATGCTGGAAATAACAGTGCTTGCTTGTAGCCTTCTTGATGAATTTCCGACATAACCGATATAAAACCCTTAAAACTTCGGGACTATAGTCTTCCAGAATACGGAATTTAAGATCTTGAAAGCTGATGATACCCTTTTTCCGGGCAGCCCGAATCAAACGCTCTTTGGTATTAGGTCGTGGTTTCAAACTTGAATCTGAATGAAAATGAGAAATGCGATGTGCACGGTCAATTATTGGAGGGGTATCCAGTACTTCTGAGCCGAAGACATCCATTAAAAATTTGGAGAAAAATACAGTGAGATTGCCGTTCTCAAATTTTTCCGGAATCCCAATTATCCGGAGATTTTGTCTTCGAGAGCGGTTTTCAAGATCAGTGATTTTAGATTTATAACGATCCAGCAGTTGAAAAGTCGAAGCTTGCTGTTGTTGCAGAGTTTCAATTATGCGATCTCTCTGGCGAGCGGCATCTTCAAGAACTAAAATACTTGCTTGTTGTTTTTGTGAATCTAGTGTAAGTGATTGAAGTTTTGCGTCAATTTAAAATTTCATCCAACATAGAAAGCTTTGAGGTTAATTTATTCTCCAGTTTTTCAAGTCTGTCGTCCGTAAGCTTCGCAATTGCTTCTAAAGTTAACGGTTCTTTCGTCTATTTCGATTCCTTTGCTTTAGACATTTCAACGAGTTGAAAATGATTCAAACAATTGAAAAAGATTTCATACGTCTGAACCCCTTTAGAATAGGTATAAAAAGATCATTTAGGGGGGCGTTTGTAGGTAAAAAAATAGTAAAAGGATTGGAGCGAAGCCTAAAACCGCTTCATTCCATAAGTGTCATCATGAGACCACATGCCATCCTGGAATCTCATTCTCACCCACAGGACGTCCAATCAGTTCCCTGAAGGAATGAATAACCTCTGACCACAGCTCGTCTCTTCTCCACCCTTCCCTCCTCAGTCTCAGAGCCAGACTAAGTGCCAGAGACCCTTCTGCTGTGACCTTCCTTTACTTGGTCATCCCCACCATCCCTGACAATATCTAAAGTGATATCTGTGTTGTTCAGTTGTTCGCGCTGTTTCCCCCTTCCCTTCCTGACAGTCACCCAGTTTCCTGTGCTGTGTTTCTTGGATGCAACTGCCTCTCAAATGTCCTACCTATCACCCCTTCAGCCTCCCGAATGATCTGGAGTTCATCCAGTTCCAGCTCCAACTCCGTAATGTGGATTGTTCGGAGCTGAAGCTGGAAGCCCTTCTCACAGGTGTAGTTATCAGGGACACAGGAGGGTCCCCTGCCTTCCCACATCCCGCAAAGGAGCTTTCCACTATCCCGCCTGGCATCTCCACTGTTCCAACTGAACAAATGAAAAGGGGGCAAAAAAAAATTCTACCTTTGGCATGACTTTGCCTTCTCTGACTGACTGCTCTCCCCACTGAAACCTCAAAGAATTAAAGCCTCAATGTCTCCGCTCCAACTCTGTCCACTCCAACAGTGACCGCTCCACTTGCTCCTGCCTGACTTGTTCTTGATAATCAACCCTAAATACAGATTGGCTACTGCTGAAAGCTCAAAAATAACCTGCCCTGAACCACTGCCTTTAATACTCGGTCGGTGAACCTGAGTGAATTACGTCCTCTCAAGCATCTGATCTCTCCGATTCACGTTGGGTCAAAGCTTGGTTGGGGGACACAAGGATGAATGACTGACTGAAACCCATCCCACATTCAGAGCAGGTGACCACCCTCCCCACAATGTGAACCCACCACTGTCTCTGCAGCGTGGATAAGTGTGTGAATGCCATCCCACAGTCTGAGCAGGTGACCACCCACACCACAGTGTGAACCCACCACTGTCTCTGCAGTGTGGATCAGTGTGTGAATGCCTTCCCACAGTCTGAGCAGGTGACCACCCTCCCCACAGTGTGAACCCACCACTGTCTCTGCAGTGTGGATCAGTGTGTGAATGCCTTCCCACAGTCTGAGCAGGTGACCACCCTCCCCACAGTGTGAACCCACCACTGTCTCTGCAGTGTGGATCAGTGTGTGAATGCCATCCCACAGTCTGAGCAGGTGACCACCCTCCCCACAGTGTGAACCCACCACCGTCTCTGCAGTGTGGATCAGTGTGTGAATGCCTTCCCACAGTCTGAGCAGGTGACCACCCTCCCCACAGTGTGAACCCACCACTGTCTCTGCAGTGAGGATCAGTGTGTGAATGCCTTCCCACAGTCTGAGCAGGTCAACGTCCTCTCACTGCTGAAAACAGTCTGGTCTTTTGTTAGCCGAGATGAATGTATGCATTAATTCCCACAGTCAGAGCAGATGAACAGCTTCTATACAGTGTGAACTCGCTGATGTTCGCTCAGTAATGTCTGAGTGAATTCCTTCCCGTCTGAGCAGTTGATGTTCAGTCAGTTGAAATGTCTGAGCGAATTCATTCCCACAATCAGAACAGGTGACTGGCGTCCCCCAGTGTGAACTCGCTGATGGACTTTGAAGCCTGATGACTGAGTGAATCCCTTTCCACAATCTGAGCAGGTGAATGGTTTCTCCCCAGTGTGAATTCGGCAGTGCCTCACCAGGTTGGATGACTCAGTGAATCCCTTCCCACATTCAGAGCACGTGAATGGCTTCTCCCCAGTGTGAATTCGGCTGTGCTTCACGAGGTGAGATGAGTCAGTGAATCCTTTCCCACATTCAGAGCATGTGAATGGCTTCTCCCCAGTGTGAATTCGGCTGTGCTTCACAAGGGAGTCTGAATCAGCGAATCCCTTCCCACATTCAGAGCAGCTGAACGGTTTCTCCCCAGTGTGAATTCGCTGATGTACTTTCAGATGAGATGACTGAGTGAACCCCTTCCCACATTCAGAGCACGTGAATGGCTTCTCCCCAGTGTGAATTCGGCTGTGCTTCACAAGGTGGGATGAGTCAGCGAATCCCTTCCCACATTCAGAGCAGCTGAATGGTTTCTCCCCAGTGTGTACACGCTGATGTACCTTCAGATGAGATGACCGAGTGAATCTTTTCCCACATTCAGAGCATGTGAATGGCTTCTCCCCAGTGTGAATTTGGCAGTGCTTCACAAGGGAGTATGACGCAGTGAATCCTTTCCCACATTCAGAGCAAGTGAATGGCCTCTCCCCAGTGTGAACTCGCTGATGCACCTTCAGATGCGATGAGTGAGTGAATCCCTTCCCACATTCAGAGCAGCTGAAAGGTTTATCCCCAGTGTGAATTTGCTGATACGCCTTCAGTTGAGATGACTTAGTGAATCTTTTCCCACATTCAGAGCAGCTGAACGGTTTCTCCCCAGTGTGAATTCGCTGATACACCTTCAGTTGATACGACTGAGTAAATCCCTCCCCACATTCGGAGCAAGTATATGGCTTCTCCCCAGTGTGAACTCGCTGGTGTCTTTGTAGTGTGGATGAATGAGTGAATCGCTTCCCACATTCAGAGCAGGTGAATGGCTTCTCCCCGGTGTGAATTCGGTAGTGCTGCACAAGGTGGGATGAGTCAGCGAATCCCTTCCCACATTCAGAGCAGCTGAACGGTTTCTCCCCAGTGTGAACACGCTGATGGACCTTCAGATGAGATGACCGAGTGAATCTTTTCCCACATTCAGAGCACGTGAATGGCTTCTCCCCAGTGTGAATTCGGCTGTGCTTCACAAGGGAGTCTGAATCAGCGAATCCCTTCCCACATTCAGAGCAGCTGAACGGTTTCTCCCCAGTGTGAATTCGCTGATGTACTTTCAGATGAGATGACTGAGTGAACCCCTTCCCACATTCAGAGCAGGTGAATGGCTTCTCCCCAGTGTGAATTCGGTAGTGCTGCACAAGGTGGGATGAGTCAGTGAATCCCTTCCCACATTCACAGCAGCTGAAAGGTTTCTCCCCAGTGTGAATTCGCTGATGAACCTTCAGTTGATATGACTGAGTAAATCCCTTCCCACATTCGGAGCAAGTGAATGGCTTCTCCCCAGTGTGAACTCGCTGGTGTCTCTGTAGTGTGGTTGAATGAGTGAATCTCTTTCCACAGTCTGAGCAGGTGAACGGCATCTTCTCAGTGTGAACTCGCTGGTGTTCATTCAGTTGGGATGATTGAGTGAATCCTTTCCCACATTCAGAGCAGGTGATTGGCCTCTCCCAGGTGTGAACTCACTGGTGTCACTGTGGCGTGGTTGAGTGTGTGAATGCCTTCCCACCATGTAAACAGGTTACCGTCCTCTCACTGGTGAATTTTTGGATCTATCTTTAGCATCGACAACGGAATGAACTGCTTCCTGCTTGCAGAACAGGTGGAGCGTCTCACTGTGGTGTGAACTTGCTGATGTATTTTCAGACTGGATGACTGAGTAGTTCCCCTCCCTCACACAGAGCAGGTGAATGGCCTCTCTCCACTGTGAACTCACTGGTGTGTCTGTGAGTAGGCTGTGAGTGAATCCCTTCCCACACTGAGAGAAGGAGAATGATATCTCACTGCGATCAATCATCTGGCGATTCAGACAGTCAGATGTTTGAATCCCTTGCACAATCAATGCAGTTGAAGAACTGATCTTCAGTGAACAAATGCTGGTGTGTTCTCAGCACCCCGGTTCCAGTGGATTTCACAGAGTTACAGCAGAAAACTTCAACTCAGACACAAAACACATTTCCAGCTGGGATGAGATAATTCATCTCCAAGAATCAAAAACAGATGTATTGTTGTTGCAAAGAAAATATTTGGCCACTCCTTATATATCCAGAAAGAGACAGCAAAGAGACACTGCACAAGTGTTCTGCCATTTCAAACCTGTAAAAATATTTGAAAGGACATCAATGCGTGAAGGACAATTTTTTCAAGTGAGATTTTAGTCTGTGGTGAGAACGTAAGAAATTGGAGCACGAGAACGTCACCTGGCCCATCTCCACCAACCTGCCTTTTCCCCATCACCCTTAATTTCCCTACTTTGCAAAAATCTATCCAACTTTGTCTCCAATGCATTTACTGAGGTAGCCTCCACTGCTTCATTGGGCAGAGAAATCCACAGATTCACCACAGTTCTTCATCTCCATCCCAAATGCCCCCAATGTTAAAGTTCTAGTCCCATCTACTAGTGCAAACAACTTTCCTGCCGCAATCTTATCTATCCATTTCATCATTTTACATGTTTCTATAAGCTCTCTCAATGTGAGCTCTGGCTCCATCATAATATTACCCAGTTCATCTCATGTTGAGATATACCGCAGGTGACTGTGGGAAGCGAGGGAGGAGATTGCTGAGCATCTGGCGATGATCTTTGTATCATCAATAGGGATGGGAGAAGCACCCGAGGATTGTTCAAGAAAGGGAGTAGAGGTAACCCAGGAAATTATAGACCAGTGAGTCTTGCATCAGTCGTGGGCAATTTGTTGGAGAAGATCCTAAGTGGGAGGACTTATGAGCATCAGATTAGGGGTAGTCAGCATGGCTTTGTCAAGGGCAGGTTATGCCTTACCAACCTGACTGAACTCTTTGGGGATGTAACATTGATGAAGGTAGAACATTGGATGTAGTGTACGTGGTTTTCAGTAAGACTTTTGATAAGTTTCCCCATACGAGGCTCATTGAGAAAGTAACGAGGAAGGATCCAAGGAGAGCTGCTTTGCGGATCCACAACTGGCTTGGCCACAGAAGGCAAAGAGTGGTTGTCGATGGTCTGTATTCTGCATGGAGGATGTGACCAGTGATATTCTGCAGCGATCTGTTCTGGGACCCCTCCTCTCTCTTCATTCTGACTTTTAAAAATGACCTTGATGAGGAAGTAGAAGGGTGGGTGTGTAAGTTTGTCGATGACGCAAATGTAGTGGGAACTGTGGATAGTCTGAACAGTAGAGCGTTACATCGATAGGATGTAGAACTGGACTGAGAATTGGCAGATGGAGTTCAACCTGGTGGTTCATTTTGGCAGGTCCAATTTGAAGACAGAATACAATATTAATGATAGGACCCTTGGCAGTTTGGAGGATCAGCGAGATCTTGGGATCTGTGTCAATAGTTCATGCAGAGCTGCTACGCAGCTGGACAATGTTTTTAAGAAGGCCTTCATCAGCCATGGGACTGAGTTCAAAAGCGGTGAGGTACTATTACAGATATAAAAGGCCTTCGTTAGGCCCTACTTTTAGCACTGTGTTCAATTCTGATCACCTCACTACTGGAAAAAATGCTCTAAATAGGGTGCAGAGGAGATTTACAAGGATGTTGCTTGGATTGGAGAGCATGCCTTATAATAATAGGTTGAGTAAACTTTGGAGTGATGGAAAATGAGAGGTGACCTGAGAGAGTTGTATAAGATGATGAGAGGCATTGATCGTGTGGATAGCCAGAGGTTTTTTCCCAGGGCTGAGCTAGCTAACATGCGGGGGCATAGTTTTAAGGTGCTTGGAAGTAGGTACAAGGGGGATACCAGAGGTAATTTTTTCGCACAGAGAGTGGTGGGTGCATGGAATGCACTGCCAGCGACGGTGGTAGAGGCGGATACAATCAGGGTCTTTTCAGACACTGTTAGGTACGTACGTGGAGCTTAGAATAATAGAGGTCTATGTGGTAGTCAAACTCTAGACAGTTTCAAGAGTAGGTTTTATGGTCAGCATGATATTGTGGGCCGAAGGGCCTGTAATATATTGCAGACTTCTGTTTCTATGTTTAGATATGAACTCCTCATCTTCTAACAAGTCACGGATCAGGCATCCTGACTGACCAACAAATTTCCTGACTGTAAACACAAAGTACACTGCAGATGCTGTGGTCAAATCAAGATGTACAAAAATGCTGGATGAACTCAGCAGGTCGGGCAGCATCCGTTGAAAGAACGTTGACTGCTTCTTTCGACGGATGCTGCCCGACCTGCTGAGTTCATCCAGCTTTTCTGTACGTCTAAATTCTCTGACTGTATTCCCTCTGTATGAGAATAGGCTATTTTTGCCTTCAATAAACCTGTGTCTTGGCTCAATTTTTCCTGATTTTTGGTATCATTTCAAGCGCTGGTCATGCTCCACAACACTACAAAGTGAACTTGTTACTACATGTCGGATCCTGGACATTTTCTAATTACTGGGATCCCCTTCCACCCCCAGCTGATTGACAGTGATGAACCCATCGATGGCAATGACTATGAAGGGGTGGGCAGTAGTTATTCTCATTGGAATGGGGCACCTTTGTGATGTGCAAGCTACAAGTCACTTGTCATCGAGAACAAGGTGTTTCATATCGTTATTTACACAGAGAACTAAAGTTGACGGGAGGATTTATTTTTGCCATACAGTACTAATTTACATTTCCACTGACTGGAAGGTAGACTCTTCATCCAAGAGTAACTGGACACTATATTTTTGTTCCGAGGTACTGATCCTCGGATTGACATGGCTGGAGGTATTGGAGTATAAAAGTATAAACTTTAACTATGAAGTCAGTTATTTGCTATGCATGTACTCAACTTAGTAGAATGAAATCTTAGGAATGTAGAAGACAATGGTGTGTTAATGAGAGGTAGCTAAAGAACTAAAGAAATGTAGATTAGAACATTGCTCAGTTCTGAGTTTATTATTTTCTATGCATGTATCGAATTTGGTAGGAGACCGAAGTCTTAAAAATGTAGAAGACAATGGTGTGTTAAAGAAAGGTAGCTAAGAGATGTAGATTAGAACATAATTAAGTCACATAATCCTAGGACTATTATTTGCTATGCATGTATCCAATTTGGTAGGAGACCGAAGTCTTAAAAATGTAGAAGACAATGGTGTGTTAATGAGAGGTAGCTAAGAGATGTAGATTAGAACATGATTAAGCCAATTGATAGGAACAAAACGGACATGATGTACGTGCAGTACGTGCAATAGGCAACTAGAGATTGCTATAAAAACTGCTGTGTCCGAAGGTCGGGGGGCAATCAGCGACTAGCTCAATGACTGTCTCAGCTTTGATTTGCAGATTAAAGTTTAACCCTTCTTGAAGAATCTTCTGCGTCTCTTGGTCAATTGTGAGGCACGAAAACCCACGGCAGAGGTCGCAGTCTTTGGGCATATTATAAGGGGACAATGCTGGCACTGTCACCCATGGCTGCCTCCTTACCCAGCAGACACCAAGAACAAGAAACCTGTCTATCCGCGATTCAAGGACCCAGCAATGCGCATGCGCCGGAGAAATGGCGTAGCCGACCGCTCTGAATCAGCCGTTAACTCCCCGTCACTCGGGTAAATCGTGGGGCTGAGAGAGACGGAAAGGACTGGGACTGTCCTGAGGTGCCGGACCAGTGTGGACGGAGCTCATAGTAATGTTCCTTCAATCGCGGTGCAGACGCCGTTAATTAAGTTCCCTCCCGCGGCCCCGCTCCTACCTGCATCCGATCCCTGCGAGCCTCTCATCTACTGAGCGCATGCGCAATATTCGCGATCGGATGTGACGCACACGCATGCGCATTTGTTTAAACAGGATTAAAAAAAAATCTGCAGATGTGGAAATCCAAAACAACACCCACAAAATGCTGGAGGAACTCAGGGGGGCAGAAAGCAACGATGGAGGGGAGAGAACAGTCGGCGTTTCAGACCGAGACCCTTCTTCAGGACTGGAAAGGAAGGGAGGGAGAAAGAATGTGGGGTGGAGGGGAGGTGATACATCAGATTAGTCGGGCGTGAAGTAAAGAGTTGGGAAAATTGATGAAAGAGATAAAGGACTGCAGAATAATCATGATGATGTTGATAATAATAAATAAATACATTATTGATCCCGAGTGGGGAATTCTTTCGTTACAGCAGCGACATTTAGAAACACAATTAGCAGTGTGCAGACATGACTAAAAATAAACCGGGAATAATAATATACACAATAATACTGCACCAATGCGTAATAATAATGTAAGAAATAAAAATGCAGAGACTGTTGATCTCTGAAGTGTGTTCTCCTGTCGCAGAAAGATGAACTGTTGAATATGCGTATTGCCGTTGATCCCAAAGATTTTCTGTAAAGGCGTCAAATGTTATGGGGAGAAGGCAGGAGAATGAGGTTGAGAAGGAAAATAAAAGATACTGGGACAGGTACACAATGAGGAAACTTTAGAGAGAGATCTGTCAAGCACAGACAAATGGGACAGACTCAGACAGGGTTTTACTTGGAAGTTTCTGGCCTTAACTTATTTTTAATTCGTCTCAGAACAATTCTCAACAAAATCTTTATTAGGTGAATCTTAAGACAGATTGTTCTATAATTTTCGCAGTCAATAATTCCAGGAATTCTTGGCAGAGCTATAAATACTGATTTCAAGCGATCATCAGGCAATACAGCAGACTCATATATGCCATTAAACAGTTCAAAAAGAATATCTATGCCCAGATCTTCTAGGGCTTGTAAACTGAGGTTTCCTCAAGTCCAGTGGCTTTACCACGTTTCATGCTTTTCATTGCTTTAGTTTTTTCTTCTTTGGTAATAGGTGGGCCAGAATTAGGGTGTTTAATATCTGGGGGTTCCCCTCTATTATCCTCAGACAGCTGCTCTATATACTGAATCCTCCTCCCACATACTTCATCTGGATCTGTCTGCTGATCTTATGCATTCTGTAGAGGAGGTTTTCTTAATTCCATAATTTCTTTAATTTTCTTGTCCATTTCTTTGCCGTTGTTAATATGGCCTTCTGCTTCATTGCATTTTTTTAAAAATTTATTTAATTGCGTTTTTAAGTCATTACAAGTGTGGAAAAAATGTATATATCCCTTCCCCCCTCCCTTAACCCCTCCCCCTAACTTCCCTATATAAAAAAAAAGAGAAAGTAAGAAAGAAAAAAAAAGAAAGAGTGCCTGGTTGTTGGAAGATCTCCACATGCTCCATGGAGTTCTTAATAACTTTAGTATATATATTTATTTCTTTCCCCAAGTAACCAATTGTTTCATCTTCAGAGCACCTATATATTTAGTCCTGTCTTTTGTAAATAAGGGCACCAAATTTTCAAAAATGTTTCATATTTATCTCTTAAATTATAAGTAATTTTCTCTAATGGAATACAACCATAGATTTCTTTCTTCCAACAATCTATACTTAAATATGTATCTGATTTATAAGTAACTGCAATAGCCTTTTTGGCTACTGCCAGTGCAATTTTTATGAATTCTTTCTGATATTTATTTAGTTTGAGTTTCGGTTTTATCCCTTCAATATCACCTAGTAAAAGTAATATTGGATTATGAGGAAGTTGTATTTCCGTAATTTGTTCCAGTAAAAGTCTTAAATTTGTCCAAAAAGGTTGAATTTTAGAACAACACCATGTCGAATGTAAAAGTGTACCAGTTTCTTGGTTACATCGGAAACACTGATCAGATAAACTTGGATTTAATTTATTTATTTTTTTGGTGTAATATATAATTGATGTATAAAGTTATATTGCACTAATCTTAACTGAACATTTATTGTATTTGTCATACTATCAAGACATAGTCTTGACCAATTTGTTTCTTCAATTTTAATATTCAAATCACTTTCCCATTTTTGTCTTGACTTATGGACTCCTTGTTTAATTGCCTGTTTTTGAATCAAATTATACATACAAGATATAAATTTTTTAATATTTCCTTTTTGAATTAAAATTTCTATTTCATTAGATTTCGGCAATAACATAGTTTGACCTAGTTTTTCTCTTATATAAGCCCTTAGTTGAAAGTAACAAAAAAGAGTGTTATTTGATACTTTATATTTATTCTTTAATTGATCGAATGACATTAATATACCTCCTTCAAAACAATCTCCTATGTATCTATCCCTTTTTGAAACCAATTATATAAAAGTTGATTGTCCATTGTAAAAGGAATAAGTCTATTTTCAATTAAAGATCTCTTTGCTAATAAAGATTTTTTTGTCTCATCATCAACATTTATCTTATTCCATAAATCAATCAAATGTTTTAATATAGGAGATTTTTTCTTTTCCCGTATCCATTTAGATTCCCATTTATATATAAAATCTTCTGGTACGCTTTCTCCTATTTTATCTAGTTCTATTCTAATCCATGCCGGTTTATCTTTCTCAAAAAAAGATGCAATAAATCTAAGTTGATTTACTTTATAATAATTCTTAAAATTTGGAAGTTGTAACCCTCCTAGATCAAATTTCCATGTCAATTTTTCCAACGATATTCTTGATATCTTACCTTTCCAGAGAAACTTCCTCACATATTTGTTTAACTCTTGAAAAAACTTCTGGGGTAATTGTATTGGTATTGATTGAAATAAATATTGTAGTCTAGGGAATATATTCATTTTTGTAGTATTTACTCTACCTACTAATGTTATTGGTAATGCCATCCATTTATCAAGATCTTCCTGAATTTTTTTCAAAAGTGGTGAATAATTTAATTTGTATAAGTTTTTTATATCATTATCAACTCTTATACTTAAATATTTTATACCATTTGCCGGCCATCTAAATTGAGGTTATTAATCGACATTGACTATAGTCTCCATTAGTAAGAGGTAAAATTTCACTCTTATCCCAATTTACTTTATAACCTGATATTTTCCCATATTCTTCTAATCCATAAGATAATTTACATAATGAATGTAATGGATCTGTTAAATAAAGTAGAACATCATCAGCAAATAAATTAATCTTGTATTCTTCCTGATTAACTCTGAAACCCTTAATATCTGGGTCCATTCTTATTAATTCAGCTAATGGCTCTATTGCCAACACAAACAAAGCAGGTGATAATGGACAACCTTGCCTAGTTGATCTTGTTAACTGAAATGGTGTCAAAATTTGACCATTTGTCACTACTTTAGCTTTGGGATTAGTATTTAAGGTTTTAATCCATTTTATAAATGATGTTCCTAATCCATATTTTTCCAATACCTTAAATAAAAAATCCCATTCCAATCTATCAAATGCTTTTTCTGCATCTAAAGCAACTGCCACACTCGTTTCCTCCCTCTTTTGCGCTAAATGGATTATACTAATTAACCGGGTTACATTATCTGCCGATTGTCTATTTTTGATAAATCCTGTTTGATCCATATGCACTAATTTTGATAAGCATTTAGATAATCTATTAGATAAGATTTTTGCTATTATTTTATAATCAGTATTTAATAAAGAAATAGGTCTATATGATGCTGGCTTTAAAAGGTCTCTATCTTTTTTTGGCAATACTATTAAAATATCTGTTGAAAAAGATTCTGGAAGTCTATGCGTTCTTTCCGCTTGATGTATTAACTCCATAAAGGGAGAAATTAATAAATCTTTAAACTTTTTATAAAATGCAGGCAGAAAACCATCTTCTCCTGGAGATTTATTACTTTGAAGTGATCCCAGAGCTTCTTCAACCTCCTTCAATGTAAAAGGCATACCTAATCCCTTCTGTTCTTCCGTATTTAATTTTGGAAGAGTTATTTGTGCTAAAAATCTTTCTATCTTACCATCATCATTTTTTGATTCTGATTTATACAACTCAGAATAAAAATTCTTAAAAGCCTCATTAATTTCTAGAGGCTTATAAGTAACTTTATTCACTTTTGTTCGGATTGCATTTATTGTTTTAGAAATCTGATCTGTTTTTAACCGGCATGCAAGGACCTTATGTGATCTTTCACCTAGTTCATAATATCTCTGTTTAGTTCTCATAATTGCTTTTTCTGTTCGATATGTCTGGAGTGTATTATATTGTAACTTCTTATTAATAAGTTGTCTTCGTATTTCTTCTGTCATATTTCTTTGAGATTCTTTTTCTAATTTTATAATCTCTTTTTCCAATTGATCTATTTCTATCATATATTCCTCCTTAATTTTAGAAGTATAACTTATTATCTGACCTCTCAAATATGCCTTCATTGCTTCCCACAATATAAATTTATCATCAACTGAATGTAAATTTGTATCTAAAAAGAACTGAATCTGCTTTTTCATAAAATCACAAAAATCTTGACGTTTTAGTAGAATTGAGTTAAATCTCCATCTATAAATTGCTTCCTCTTTATCTATCATTATCATTGTCATTATTAAAGGAGAGTGATCAGACAATATTCTTGCTTTATATTCCACATTTTTCACTCTATCTTGAATATTCGTTGATAATACCAAGACCAAGGAGATGGTGGTGGACTTTAGGAGATCTAGGCCTCATATGGAGCCAGTGATCATTAATGGAGAATGTGTGGAGCAGGTTAAGACCTACAAGTATCTGGGAGTACAGTTAGACGAGAAGCTAGACTGGACTGCCAACACAGATGCCTTGTGCAGGAAGGCACAGAGTCGACTGTACTTCCTTAGAAGGTTGGCGTCATTCAATGTCTGTAGTGAGATGCTGAAGATGTTCTATAGGTCAGTTGTGGAGAGCGCCCTCTTCTTTGTGGTGGCGTGTTGGGGAGGAAGCATTAAGAAGAGGGACGCCTCACGTCTTAATAAGCTGGTAAGGAAGGCGGGCTCTGTCGTGGGCAAAGTACTGGAGAGTTTAACATCGGTAGCTGAGCGAAGGGCGCTGAGTAGGCTACGGTCAATTATGGATAACTCTGAACATCCTCTACATAGCTCCATCCAGAGACAGAGAAGCAGTTTCAGCGACAGGTTACTATCGATGCAATGCTCCTCAGACAGGATGAAGAGGTCAATACTCCCCAATGCCATTAGGCTTTACAATTCTACCGCCAGGACTTAAGAACTTTTTAAAAGCTATTATTAATGCTTTTTGAGATAGTGATTTAGATGTATATCATATTTTTTACTGAGTTAAGTATTGTATGTAATTAGTTTTGCTACAACAAGTGTATGGGACATTGGAAAAAAAAGTTGAATTTCCCCATGGGGATGAATAAAGTATCTATCTATCTATCTATCTATCTATCTATCTATCTATCTATCTATCTATCTATCTATCTATCTATCTATCTATCTATCTATCTATCTATCTATCTAATAGGAAAAAATCTATCCTTGAGTATGTTTTATGTCTATTTGAATAAAATGAATAATTTCTTTCTTTTGGATAGATTCTTCTCCATATATCAATCAAATTTAAGTCTTTCATCAATGATAGAGTTAATTTTGCTACTTTTGATTTTGTAATAGCCTTTATTGATCTATCTAAAACTGGATCTAGACAAAAATTAAAATCTCCACCTATTAATATTTTATCATGTGCGTTAGCCAAATTCAAAAAGACCTCCTGTATAAATTTTACATCATTTTCATTTGGTGCATAAATATTCATAAGAGTACATAGTTCTGAAAAAATTTGACAATGTATAATTAAATATCTTCCTGCCGAATCAATTAATACATTTTGTATTTTAATTGGTAAATTTTTATTAACCAAAATTGCAACTCCTCTCGCCTTTGAGTTAACTGAAGCTGCAATAACATTTCCAACCCAGTCTCTTTTTAATTTCTGATGTTCTATGTCCGTTAAATGAGTTTCTTGTAGGAAAGCTATATCTATTTTCATTTTTTTAAATATATGTTAAAATTCTTTTTCTTTTTACTGGTCCATTAAGCCCATTAACATTAAAACTTAAAAAATTCAATAAATTAGTCATTGTTTTTAATTATGTTACTCCAATCTATAATAATACCTGATCTTTCAACTTTCGTGGTATCCTGGGAAATCTTTTTAGAAGTCTCCATGTTGCTATGTGTGTCCCCACCAATCATCCAGGCAAAAAAATAGAAGAAAAATAGAGTATAAGGAAAAAAACAAAATACCCCCCTACTAATGTTGTGAAAGAAAAAAAAAACACAACATTACCCCCCTCTGTAATGCTTTTTGAGAGGGTGATTTTAGATGCATATCATATTTTTACTGAGTTAAGTATTGTATGTAATTAGTTTTGCTACAATAAGTGTATGGGACATTGGAAAAAATGTTGAATTTCCCCATGGGGATGAATAAAGTATCTATCTATCTATCTATCTATCTATGATTACACACGTGAATCCCGTAGTAACCGATTCAAAGCTCCCCAGCCCCCCCGCAATGTAAAAAGTATATATATAAGAAAAGAAAAAACATATTATTCTCAATTAACATTTCTAAAATTTTACTTTTCTCCCTTGTATCATCCTTAAATGTCCATCAGTTCCATTCGCTATCTCTGTCTTCGTCTTTAACCATTACGTTTATAAATCTCTACGTTTAATTAGCGAATAGATGGAAGTTTTTGTACGAACACCTCCACATCTCGATAATCGGGAAAAAATCTTTTTCCCTCTTCCAAAAAATTTATCAGTGTTGCTGGGTGACGCATTAAAAATTTGTAACCTTTTTCCCATAAGACTTCTTTTGCTGAATTAAATTCTTTCTCTTCAAAAGGTTATAACTTATATCAGGATAAAAAAGAACTGGTTTCTCTGCTATCATCAATGGACCCTTTCTTCTTTTGGCACCTTGGACAGCCACCCTCAGAATCTTTTCTTTATCCTGGTATCTTAAACATCTTATCAAAATTGATCACGGATTTTGATCATCTTGAGATCTTGGCCTTAAGGCTCTGTGCACCCTTTCAATCTCAATTGAAGTTTCTTCTCCCATTTCCAATTTTTTAGGGATCCATTTTTGAAAAAAAATTATTGGGTCTTCTCCTTCGGTACCTTCTTTAAGTCCAACAATTTTAATATTGTTACGTCTACTAAAATTTTCAAGCTTATCAATTTTTTCCACGAGTTGTTTTCTTTCTGATGTCCAGGCATTATTATCAACTTCAATTTCCTTCATTCTTCCATCCATGTCTTCCATTTTATTTTCCAAATCTGTAATTTTCTTTTCCATTTTTTCTTGTTTCTTTGTCATTTTATCAAACATAGCCTCCATATTTATTATTCTTTTCTTGAATTACTTTTTGGTTACTTTTAATTACTTTTAATGCATTTAATTTATGCATTATTTGCCTCAAAGTCTTTTTTTATATTTTCAGAGGAATTTTCATCTCCATCTGAGTAGGCTACGATCAATTATGGAAAACCCTGAACATCCTCTACGTAGCACCATCCAGAGACAGAGAAGCAGTTTCAGCGACAGGTTGCTATCGATGCAATGCTCCTCAGACAGGATGAAGAGGTCAATACTCCCCAATGCCATTAGGCTTTACAATTCAACCGCCAGGAGTAAGATATGTTAAAGTGCCGGGGTTGATTGTATTTAATATATTTAAGTAAACTACTTAAGAACTTTTTAAAAGCTATTATTAATGCTTTTTGAGAGAGTGATTTAGATGCATATCATAATTTTACTGAGTTAAGTATTGTATGTAATTAGTTTTGCTACAACAAGTGTATGGGACATTGGAAAAAAATGTTGAATTTCCCCATGGGGATGAATAAAGTATCTATCTATCTATCTTCGTCTGATTAGGGGACGTCACGTAATGACGTAGGATCGAGACGCTGGAACCCAGCCCTCCCGTAAAAAAATCAATAAATTAATGTTTAAATGAAGAAAAATTAGTCAATACTTTCATAAGGTTACTTATAAACTACTCCGGCTTGTTTTAAGCTGTGCCTCATAAACAGAGGACGAAGAAAAATACTACCGCGAAGACAGCTCAAGGTCGAAAAGAATCAAGGCCTACTTCTACCGAAGAACCGCGGACTCAGGTACAACACATCATTGGCGAAACAGAACAGGAAACTGCGGCAGCATCGGCCATTTCTAAAGGAAAGGATCAACGAGAACTGCGCAAGCGTAAAAGAACGAGCATGCGCAAACGAGAGCAATCAGAACTACAAATTTCAGCTGCGACTTCAACTGAGAGTGACTTCATTGCATTTTTGATTTAACCATTCTTCCTTTGCAATATTGCGCACTTGTCTGTTTAGCTCTCTGAATTGCACTGCATTATTCTTCACTAACCTTCTTTGTTCCATCAGATGTAGAATTTCTTGGGTTATCCACCCCTTGTTGGTGTGTTGTGTTTCTTGTATTTGGATTATCTCCCCTGCGGATTGTAGTATAGCATATTTAAATCTGTCCCAAATAGGTGTTGTTTCGTTTTCGTTGAGGTGTTCTTCTACAGCTGTCTTGAATTGTTGCTAAGTATGCTATCTTATTTTTTGTTCTCCCAACACCGACTTCTCTTTTTTCCACGTTTCAGTTTCTTTAATTTTGTTTTGATGGTAGCTATTACTGGATGGTGATCTGAACAACAGTCTACTCCTGAGTAGGATTTAGAATTTGTGATATTATTTCTAAAGGGTTCATTGACGGTAATGAAATCTATTTGATTCCTTGTTCTATCTCCAGGGCTAATCCAAGTACACAATCTACGTGGATGGTTTTTATACCAAGTATTGGTGGTCACTTGGTTGTATCTGACACATCAGTCAGTAAACCTTTCTCCGTTTTCAATTTTCTCCCCTAGTCCAAAGGGTCCTATAATATTATCAACCGTTTTCTGTCCAACTTTGGCATTAAAATCTCCGATAACTAGTTTTATATCCTGAGATTTACATTGCCGTCGCGATCTTCATAAAACTTGTTATTATCCTCTTTGTCCCCATCATTTGTTGGTGCGTAGGCTTGGATTATGCTAATGTTAAAAGGGTTAACCCTTAATTTAACTAAAAGCAGCGATCGGAAATCGCCCAATATGGCATAAGACATTTTGATACTTTGTATTATTTCAAATTCTCACTAAACACTGACGGAACGGAAGAACAACTACTTCACAATTCATATTAGAACCAAATGGCGGTGGTAAAAACTGATGATAATATAAGTTTAAAGAGGATTTAGACAGAGACGCGTTGCCTCATTGGAATTTTTAAATATCTATAGTGAAATGATTCTCAGAGAAATAGAAGACCTAGATGGGATATAAATTTGAGGTGTTAACATCAACAATATAAGGTATGCGGACGATACCACCCTAATAGCAAGTGCTACAGAAGACCTACAAATCCTCCTACCCAAAGTAATGCAAACAAGTGCAGATTCTGGTCTAACCATCAACTGTAAAAAAAAAGTATGGTAACATCGAAACAGCAGGATACTCCCAACGGCAAGTTGTACATCGGTAACCAAGAGGTTGAACAAAAGGCCAGTTTCAATTACCTTGGTAGCTTTATATTGTTACTTGTTATTCATTATTCAAATAACAAGCCATAGGTAACAAAGGACTTTAAGGACATCCTGAATACTAAAAAAGAGGGCGTTTGGAGATGGAAATAGGGAGGAGCTGAGGACAATGCAGAGGGACCTGAAAGCCAAGTTCAGGGAGGTTAAAGACAGGTGTAGGAGGAAGCTTGAGTGGAAACTCCAGCAGAACAACATGAGAGAGGTCTGGAGTGGGATGAGGACCATCACTGGGTTCCGGCAAACTAGCAACCGAGGAGCTGAAGGCAGTGTGGACAGGGCCAACAAACTTAACCTGTTCTTCAACAGATTTGACACTGTGGCCTCTGCCCATCCCCCACGATTCATCTGTTGTCGGCCCCCAACCAACACATACTCCACTCTCCCCTCCTACCACTCCTCACAGCCTCCCATCCTGCTCTCATGACGACATCCCTCCCCCACCTGAAACCACCATGATGGGCTTCACAGCTGAACGGGTGAGAAGACATCTGAAACCTCTCCACCCCCAAGCACGGCTGCAGGCCCGGATGGTGTCAGTCCCAGGGTGCTCAAAGCCTGTGCCCCCCAGCTATTTGGGGTACTACACCATGTCTTCAACCTGAGCCTGAGTCTCCAGAGGGTTCCTGTGCTGTTGAAGCCATCCTGCCTCGTCCCTGTACCGAAGACACCGCGCCCCAGTGGCTCCAATGACTACAGACCAGTGGCATTGACCTCCCACATCATGAAGACCCTGGAGAGACTTGTTCTAGAGCAGCTCCGACCTATGGTTAGGCCACACTTAGACCCCCTCCAGTTCGCCTATCAGCCCCGACTAGGATTTGAGGAAGCCATCATGTACCTGCTGAACCATGTCTACACCCACCTGGACAAGCCGGCGAGCACTGTGATGCTCATGTCTTTTGACTTCTCCAGTGCGTTCAACACCATCCGCCCTGCTCTGCTGGGTGAGAAGCTGACAGTGATGCAGGTGGATGCTTCCCTGGTGTCATGGATTATTGATTACCTGACTGGCAGACCACAGTACGTGCGCTTGCAACACTGTGTGTCAGACAGAGTGGTCAGCAGCACTGGGGCTCCACAGGGGACTGTCCGGTCTCCCTTTCTCTTCACCATCTACACCTCGGACTTCAACTACTGCACAGAATCTTGCCATCTTCAGAAGTTTTCTGATGACTCTGCCATAGTTGGATGCATCAGCAAGGGAGATCAGGCTGAGTACAGGGCTACGGTGGGAAACTTTGTTACATGGTGCAAGCAGAATACTCTGCAGCTTAATGTGAAAAAGACTAAGGAGCTGGTGGTGGACCTGAGGAGGGCCAAGGCACCGGTGACCCGCTTCCATCAAAAGGGTCAGTGTGGACATGGTGGAGGATTACAAGTACCTGGGGATACGAATTGACAATAAACTGGACTGGTCAAAGAACACTGAGGTTGTCTACAAGAAGGGTCAGAGCCGTCTCTATTTCCTGAGGAGACTGAGGTCCTTTAACATCTGCCGGACGATGTTGAAGATGTTCTACGAGTCTGTAGTGGCCAGTGCTATTATGTTTGCTGTTGTGTGCTGGGGCAACAGGCTGAGGGTAGCAGACACCGACAGAGTCAACAAACTCATTCGTAAGGCCAGTGATGTTGTGGGGGTGGAACTGGACTCTCTGACGGTGGTGTCGGAAAAGAGGACTCTGTCCAGGTTGCATGCCATCTTGGACAATGTCTCCCATCCACTCCATAATGTACTGGTTAGGCACAGGAGTACATTCAGCCAGAGACTCATTTCACCGAGATGCATAGGAAGTCATTCCTGCCTGTGGCCATCAAACTTTACAACTCCTCCCTTGGAACGCTAACCGCTCTGAGCCAATAGGCTGGTCCTGGACTTATTTCCACTTGGCATAATTTACTCAGTATTATTTCATTACTTCTGGTTTTATTTTGCTATATTTCTACTCTATTCTTGGTTGGTGCAACTGTAACAAAAACCATCGGGATCAATAATGTATGTCTGTCTGTCTATATCACAAGATGCTGGAAGTAAAGAAGAAATAAAAAGTAGAATTGGTATTACCAAAACCAACTTCCAAAAACCGATTTTTACCAGCAGACACAATTCTATGATAACACGGTTTAGGCTACTAAAATGTGACATCTGGTCAATCTTGCTGTATGCTTCAGAAACATGGACTGGAAACACCAGAACTCCAAAGAAACTTCGAAGCAACAGAAATACGGTTTCTTAGAAGAATGCTGAAAATATCATATAGAGATAGGGTAACTAATGAGACAATGCTCCAACGTGCCCATACAAAAAGCTCTTTAATAAGAACTTTAAGTGAGTGGAAACTTAAAGTACTGCAAAATTAAATGGGACCAATTCCAAAGGGGGTGGGGTGGGTGAGTCTGGGACTTTGTGAAGGAGCCCTAACTCCATCCTCCTCATTCCTCATTCCCCTTTTCCCTTCTCACTCCCCTCCCTCACACACTGTGTCTGTGTGTGAGAGACTGTCTGCGCAGTCGCACTCCACCAACGGTGTGCTCTCCCCCCCCAACACACTCGCACTCTTCTGTACACAACAATCCTCACCAGCTCAGAAGATCCAAAAATCTTATACACTCCCTCCTGCACCAACTCCTTAGCCATGTGTTAAACGGTATAATCTTCCGATTCTTGGCACGTGGCACAGATGACAGTCCTGAGATCACAGCTCTGGATGAGCTGCCCTTTAACTTAGCAGCTCACTCCCTGAACTCCCTTTGCAGAACCTCGTTACTCGACCAGACCATATATCAGAACCTTGCATGCAGGAGACAACATGCCATCCTGGAATCTCATTCTCACCCACAGGACGTCCTATCAGTTCCCTGAAGGAATGAATAACCTCTGACCACAGCTCGCCTCTTCTCCACCCTTCCCTCCTCAGTCTCAGAGCCAGACTAAGTGCCAGAGACCCTTCTGCTGTGACCTTCCTTTACGTGGTCATCCCCACCATCCCTGACAGTATCTAAATTGATAACTGTGTTGTTCAGGGGGATGGACACAGGGGTAAACTGCTCTCGCTGTTTCCCACTTTACCCTTCCTGACAGTCATCCAGTTTCCTGTGCCGTGCTTCTTGGATGCAACTACCTCTCAAATGTCCTACCGAATGTTCAACCTCCCGAATGATCTGGAGTTCATCCAGTTCCAGCTGCAACTCCTGAATGTGGATTGTTCGGAGCTGAAGCTGGATGCCCTTCTCGCAGGTGTAGTTATCAGGGACACAGGAGGGACCCCTGCCTTCCCACATCCCGCAAGAGGAGCTTTCCATTAGCCTGCCTGACATCTCCACTGTTCTGAGCAAATGAAAAGGGGGCAAAAAAATTCTACCTTTGGCATGATTTTGCCTTCTCTGACTGAAGGCTCTCCTCACTGAAACCTAAAGAGCTAAAGCAGCGAAGTCTCCGCTCTGACTCTGTCCACTCCAACAGTGACCGCTCCACTTGCTCCTGCCTGACTTGAAGTTGTTCTTGATAATCAACCCTAAATACAGATTGGCCACTGCTGAAAGCTCAAAAATAACCTGCCCTGAACCACTGCCTTTAATACTCGGTCGGTGAACCTGAGTGAATTACGTCCTCTCAAGCGTCTGATCTCTCCGATTATCGATAGGTCAAAGCTCGGTAGGGCGACACAAGGATGAATGACAGACTGAAACCCATCCCACAGTCTGAGCAGGTGACCACCCTCCCCACAGTGTGAACCCACCACTGTCTCTGCAGTGTGGATCAGTGTGTGAATGCCTTCGCACAGTCTGAGCAGGTGACCACCCTCCCCACAGTGTGAACCCACCACTGTCTCTGCAGTGTGGATCAGTGTGTGAATGCCTTCCCACAGTCTGAGCAGGTGACCATCCTCCCCACAGTGTGAACCCACCACTGTCTCTGCAGTGTGGATCAGTGTGTGAATGCCTTCCCACAGTCAGAGCAGGTGACCACCCTCACCACAGCGTGAACCCACCACTGTCTCTGCAGTGTGGATCAGTGTGTGAATGCCTTCCCACAGTCAGAGCAGGTCAACATCCTCTCACTGCTGAAAACAGTCCGGTGTGTCGGTAGGTGAGATGAAAGTGTGAATCCGTTCTGACAATCTGAGGAAGGTGAACAGTTTCTCCCGAGTGTGAACTAACTGATGCTCCTTCAGTTGAGATGGCTGAATGAATCCCTTCCCACAGTCTGAGCAGTCGAATAACTTCTACTCACTGTGAACCTGTTGATGTTTTTTAAAATGAGATGATTGAGTGAATCCCTTCCCACATTCAGAGCAGATGAACGGCCTTTCCCCAGTGTGAACAAACCGGTGTCTCTGCAGCATGGATGACTGAGTGAATCCCTTCCCACATTCAGAGCAAGTGAATGGCCTGTCCCACGCGTGGACTAACTGATGGGTCAGCAGAGAAGATGACTGGGAGAATCCCTTCCCACAGTCGGAGCAGGTGAACGGCCTGTCTCCAGTGTGAACTCGCTAGTGTGTCTGTAGCATGGATGACAGAGTGAATGCCTTCACACAGTCTGAGCAGGTGAACGGCTTCTCCCCAGTGTGAATTCTGTTGTGCTTCAAAAATGTAGATGACTGAGTGAATCCCTTCCCACATTCAGAGCAGCTGAATGGTTTCTCCCCAGTGTGAACTCGCTGCTGTACCTTCAGTTGAGAAGACCAAGTGAATTTATTCCCACATTCAGAGCACGTGAAAGGCCTCTGCCTTGTGTGGACTAACTGGTGTCTCTGTAGTGTGGATGAGCGAGTGAATCCCTTCCCACAGTCGGAACAGGTGAATGGCCTCTCCCCAGTGTGAACTCACTGTTGTCTCTGTAGTGTGGATGAGCGAGTGAATCCCTTCCCACAGTCGGAACAGGTGAATGGCCTCTCCCCAGTGTGAACTCACTGTTGTCTCTGTAGTGTGGATGAGCGTGTGAATCCCTTCCCACAGTCGGAACAGGTGAATGGCCTCTCCCCAGTGTGAACTCACTGTTGTCTCTGTAGTGTGGATGAGCGAGTGAATCCCTTCCCACAATCTGAGCAGGTGAATGGCCTCTCCCCGTTGTGAATCCGGTAGTGCTTCACAAGGGTGGATAACTGAGTGAATCCCTTCCCACGTTCAGAGCATGTGAATGGCCACTCCCCAGTGTGAACTGACTGGTGTGTCAGTAGGTGAGATGACTGAGTGAATCCCTTCCCACAGTCTAAGCACGTGAATGGCCTCTCCCCAGTGTGAACTCGCTGTTGTCTCTGTAGTGTGGATGAGCGAGTGAATCCCTTCCAATCATCTGAGCAGGTGAACGGCATCTTCTCAGAATGAACTCGCTGGTGTTCGTTCAGTTGAGATGATTGAGTGAATCTTTTCCCACATTCAGAGCAGGTGAATGGCTGTGTGTGAACCTGCTGGTGTCACAGTTGAGTGTGTGAATGCCTTCCCACCGTCCGAGCAGGTCAATATCCCCTCACTGGTGTATTTATGGATATATCTTCAGCCTCGATGATAGATTGAATTGCTTCCCACAGTCAGAACAGGTGGAGCATCTCTCTGTGCTGTGAACTTGCTGATGTATCTTCAGGCTGGATGACAGAGTAATTCCCCTCCCACACACAGAGTGTGAATGGCCTCTCGCCACTGTGAACTCACTGGAGTGTCCGCGGGTAGGCTGTGAGTCTGTTCTCAGCACCCCAGTTCCAGTGGATTTCACTGAGTTACAACAGAAAACTTCATTTCAGACACAAAATACATTTCCAGCCGGCATGAGATTAACTCTTCATCTCCAAGGATCGATAACAGATGTGTTGGTCTTGCAAAGAAAGTATTTCGTCACTTCTTATATATCTGGACACAGACAGCAAAATTGACATGTTGAGATTCCCGTGCACAAGTGTTCTGCCATTTCAAACCTGTAAAAATATTTGAAAGGACATCAGTGGGTGAAGAACAATTATTCAGGTGAGGTTTTAGTCTGTCAGGAGCTCTGGCATCACAATGTTATGAAGTTCATCTCACGTTGGAGCTGAAGGGCTTGTACTGTGCTATAAATTTCTATATACTGCTACAAACTCCTCATCTTCTGACAAGGTATATATCAGGCATCCTGACTAACCAACAAATTCTCTGCCTGTATGAGAATAGGGGATTTCTGCCCTCAATTAACTTGTGAGTTGCCTCAATTTGACTCTGTCCATTTGATGTTATTTCAAGTTCTTGTCACGCCCCACAGCACTACAAAAGAGCACTTGTTATTACATGTCTGATCCTGTCGATTTTCTAATGACTTTGATCCCCTCCCAACAAGCGCTTGACAGTGATGAACACATCGATGGCAATGCTAACGAACATGAAGGGGATGGTAGTAGTTATTCTCATTGGAATGTGGTAATTTTGCGATGCGAAAGCCACAAGTCTCTTGTCATCGATGACAAAGGTGTTTCATACCGTTATTTACCCATAGAGAACAAAAGCTGATGGAAGGATTTTTTTTTGCCAAACAGCACTAATTGACATTTTCACTGACTAGAAGGTAGACGCTTCATCGGAGATTAACTGGGAAATATACTTTTGTTCCGAGTCCCTAATGCTTGAATTCACATCGCTGGAGTTCGGCAGTGTTTGGGGGATACATCCGCTCCAATTTCCTCCGACTGTACGAGGACAACGCCTTTAATACCTCATTTTTCCCTTTTCAGGGTTGGTCGGGTTCTATCGAGGCCCTGAGCTGCCAGTGGCATTCGCAACCTATTTTCTTTTACGGTGGATGGGTTCCAGTTCCGGGTGCTCTTTGGCCGACCGGTTTTTGACATTCTCTAGGCCCGCCTCCGGGGTGCGGACCTGTGGATGCCTGATTTCAGGCTGGTGTTGCCGACAGTGGCATCGCAGGATAGGGAACATCGTGGATCTCGCTGCGGCACACTTTTAATAGGATAACAGCGACTGTCAGTCTCCCCTTTTGCTGTGAAAATGAGTGATATTGCCCGTGAGAGAGGGAGCCTTTGACACGTCGAGCTGTCGGGTAAACAACAGTTTTTGTTGACTGCAGATGTTGTCTTTTCCATAGATGCCGCTGGACCTGCTGAGATCCTCCAGCATTCTGTGTGTGTTGCTATGGTCTCTCTCTGGTGTCTCCTGTTGCTTGATGGTGGTGTGCGCTGACATTCTCTGTGTGTTGCTCTGGTCTGTCTCTGGTGCTTCCTGTTGCTTAGTGGTGGTGGGCACTGACATTCTGTGTGTGTTGCTATGGTCTCTCTCTGGTGTTTTCTGTTGCTTGGTGGTGGGGGGCGCTGACATTCTGTGTGTGTTGCTATGGTCTCTCTCTGGTGTTTCCTGTTGCTTGGTGGTGGGGGGCACTGACATTCTGTGTGTGTTGCTATGGTCTCTCTCTGGTGTTTCCTGTTGCTTGGTGGTGGGGGGCGCTGACGTTCAGTGTGTGTTGCTATGGTCTCTCTCTGGTGTTTCCTGTTGCTTGGTGGTGGTGGGCGCTGACATTCTGTCTGTGTTGCTATGGTCTCTCTCTGGTGTTTCCTGTTGCTTGGTGGTGGGGGGCGCTGACATTCTCTGTGTGTTGCTATGGTCTCTCTCTGGTGTTTCCTGTTGCTTGGTGGTGTGGGGCGCTGACATTCTGTGTGTGTTGCTATGGTTTCTCTCTGGTGTTTCCTGTTGCTTGGTGGTGTGGGGCGCTGACATTCTGTGTGTGTTGCTATGGTCTCTCTCTGGTGTTTCCTGTTGCTTGGTGGTGTGGGGCGCTGACAATCTGTGTGTGTTGCTATGGTTTCTCTCTGGTGTTTCCTGTTTCTTGGTGGTGGTGGGCGCTGACATTCTGTGTGTGTTGCTTTGGTCTCTCTCTGGTGTTTCCTGTTGCTTGGTGGTGGGGGGCGCTGACATTCTCTGTGTGTTGCTATGGTCTCTCTCTGGTGTTTCCTGTTGCTTGGTGGTGGGGGGCGCTGACATTCTGTGTGCGTTGCTATGGTCTCTCTCTGGTGTTTCCTGTTGCTTGGTGGTGGGGGGCGCTGACATTCTGTGTGTGTTGCTATGGTCTCTCTCTGGTGTTTTCTGTTGCTTGGCGGTGGGGGGCGCTGACATTCTTAGTGTGTTGCTATGGTCTCTCTCTGGTGTTTCCTGTTGCTTGGTGGTGGGGGGCGCTGACATTCTGTGTGTGTTGCTATGGTCTCTCTCTGGTGTTTCCTGTTGCTTGGTGGTGGTGGGCGCTGACATTCTGTGTGTGTTGATATGGTCTCTCTCTGGTGTTTCCTGTTGCTTGGTGGTGGTGGGCGCTGACATTCTCTGTGTGTTGCTCTGGTCTGTCTCTGGTGTTTCCTGTTGCTTGGTAGTGGGGTGCGCTGACATTCTGTGTGTGTTGCTATGGTCTCTCTCTGGTGTTTCCTGTTGCTTGGTGGTGGTGGGCGCTGACATTCTGTGTGTGTTGCTATGGTCTCTCTCTGGTGTTTCCTGTTGCTTGGTGGTGGGGGGCGCTGACATTCTGTGTGTGTTGCTATGGTTTCTCTCTGGTGTTTCCTGTTGCTTGGTGGTGGTGGGCGCTGACATTCTGTGTGTGTTGCTATGGTCTCTCTCTGGTGTTTCCTGTTGCCTGGTGGTGGGGGGCGCTGACATTCTGTGTATGTTGCTATGGTCTCTCTCTGGTGTTTCCTGTTGCTTGGTGGTGTTGGGCGCTGACATTCTGTGTGTGTTGCTGTGGTCACTCTCTGGTGTTTCCTGTTGCTTGGTGGTGGGGGGCGCTGACATTCTGAGTGTGTTGCAATGGTCTCTCTCTGGTGTTTCCTGTTGCTTGGTGGTGGTGGGCGCTGACATTCTGTGTGTGTTGCTATGGTCTCTCTCTGGTGTTTCCTGTTGCTTGATGGTGGGGGGCGCTGACATTCTGTGTGTGTCGCTATGGTTTCTCTCTGGTGTTTCCTGTTGCTTGGTGGTGGGGGGCGCTGACATTCTGTGTGTGTTGCTATGGTCTCTCTCTGGTGTTTCCTGTTGCTTGGTGGTGTGGGGCGCTGACATTCTGTGTGTGTTGCTGTGGTCACTCTCTGGTGTTTCCTGTTGCTTGGTGGTGGGGGGCGCTGACATTCTGTGTGTGTTGCTATGGTCTCTCTCAGGTGTTTCCTGTTGCTTGGTGGTGGGGGGGGCGCTGACATTCTGTGTGTGTTGCTGTGGTCACTCTCTGGTGTTTCCTGTTGCTTGGTGGTGGGGGGCGCTGACATTCTGTGTGTGTTGCTATGGTCTCTCTCAGGTGTTTCCTGTTGCTTGGTGGTGGGGGGGGGCGCTGACATTCTGTGTGTGTTGCTATGGTCTCTCTCTGGTGTTTCCTGTTGCTTGGTGGTGGTGGGCGCTGACATTCTGTGTGTGTTGCTATGGTCTCTCTCTGGTGTTTCCTGTTGCTTGGTGGTGGTGGGCGCTGACATTCTCTGTGTGTTGCTCTGGTCTGTCTCTGGTGTTTCCTGTTGCTTGGTAGTGGGGGGCGCTGACATTCTGTGTGTGTTGCTATGGTCTCTCTCTGGTGTTTCCTGTTGCTTGGTGGTGGTGGGCGCTGACATTCTGTGTGTGTTGCTATGGTCTCTCTCTGGTGTTTCCTGTTGCTTGGTGGTGTTGGGCGCTGACATTCTGTGTGTGTTGCTGTGGTCACTCTCTGGTGTTTCCTGTTGCTTGGTGGTGGGGGGCGCTGACATTCTGTGTGTGTTGCTATGGTCTCTCTCTGGTGTTTCCTGTTGCTTGGTGGTGGTGGGCGCTGACATTCTGTGTGTGTTGCTATGGTCTCTCTCTGGTGTTTCCTGTTGCTTGATGGTGGGGGGCGCTGACATTCTGTGTGTGTCGCTATGGTTTCTCTCTGGTGTTTCCTGTTGCTTGGTGGTGTGGGGCGCTGACATTCTGTGTGTGTTGCAGTGGTCACTCTCTGGTGTTTCCTGTTGCTTGGTGGTGGGGGGCGCTGACATACTGTGTGTGCTGCTATGGTCTCTCTCAGGTGTTTCCTGTTGCTTGGTGGTGGTGGGGGGGGGGCGCTGACATTCTGTGTGTGTTGCTGTGGTCACTCTCTGGTGTTTCCTGTTGCTTGGTGGTGGGGGGCGCTGACATTCTGTGTGTGTTGCTATGGTCTCTCTCAGGTGTTTCCTGTTGCTTGGTGGTGGGGGGGTGGTCGCTGACATTCTGTGTGTGTTGCTATGGTCTCTCTCTGGTGTTTCCTGTTGCTTGGTGGTGGTGGGCGCTGACATTCTCTGTGTGTTGCTCTGGTCTGTCTCTGGTGTTTCCTGTCGCTTGGTGGTGGGGGGCGCTGACATTCTGTGTGTGTTGCTATGGTCTCTCTCTGGTGTTTTCTGTTGCTTGGCGGTGGGGGGCGCTGACATTCTCTGGGTGTTGCTATGGTCTCTCTCTGGTGTTTCCTGTTGCTTGGTGGTGGGGGGCGCTGACATTCTGTGTGTGTTGCTATGGTCTCTCTCTGGTGTTTCCTGTTGCTTGGTGGTGGTGGGCGCTGACATTCTGTGTGTGTTGCTATAGTCTGTCTCTGGTGTTTCCTGTTGCTTGGTAGTTGGGGGCGCTGACATTCTGTGTGTGTTGCTATGGTCTCTCTCTGGTGTTTCCTGTTGCTTGGTGGTGGTGGGCGCTGACATTCTGTGTGTGTTGCTATGGTCTCTCTCTGGTGTTTCCTGTTGCTTGGTGGTGGTGGGCGCTGACATTCTCTGTGTGTTGCTCTGGCCTCTCTCTGGTGTTTCCTGTTGCTTGGTGGTGGGGGGCGCTGACATTCTGTGTGTGTTGCTATGGTCTCTCTCTGGTGTTTCCTGTTGCTTGGTGGTGGTGGGCGCTGACATTCTGTGTGTGTTGCTATGATCTCTCTCTGGTGTTTCCTGTTGCTTGGTGGTGGTGGGCGCTGACATTGTTTGTGTGTTGCTCTGGCCTCTCTCTGGTGTTTCCTGTTGCTTGGTGGTGGGGGGCGCTGACATTCTGTGTGTGTTGCTATGGTTTCTCTCTGGTGTTTCCTGTTGCTTGGTGGTGGTGGGCGCTGACATTCTGTGTGTGTTGCTATGGTCTCTCTCTGGTGTTTCCTGTTGCCTGGTGGTGGGGGGCGCTGACATTCTGTGTGTGTTGCTATGGTCTCTCTCTGGTGTTTTCTGTTGCTTGGCGGTGGGGGGCGCTGACATTCTTAGTGTGTTGCTATGGTCTCTCTCTGGTGTTTCCTGTTGCTTGGTGGTGGGGGGCGCGAACATTCTGTGTGTGTTGCTATGGTCTCTCTCTGGTGTTTCCTGTTGCTTGGTGGTGGTGGGCGCTGACATTCTGTGTGTGTTGATATGGTCTCTCTCTGGTGTTTCCTGTTGCTTGGTGGTGGTGGGCGCTGACATTCTCTGTGTGTTGCTCTGGTCTGTCTCTGGTGTTTCCTGTTGCTTGGTAGTGGGGGGCGCTGACATTCTGTGTGTGTTGCTATGGTCTCTCTCTGGTGTTTCCTGTTGCTTGGTGGTGGTGGGCGCTGACATTCTGTGTGTGTTGCTATGGTCTCTCTCTGGTGTTTCCTGTTGCTTGGTGGTGGGGGGCGCTGACATTCTGTGTGTGTTGCTATGGTTTCTCTCTGGTGTTTCCTGTTGCTTGGTGGTGGTGGGCGCTGACATTCTGTGTGTGTTGCTATGGTCTCTCTCTGGTGTTTCCTGTTGCCTGGTGGTGCGGGGCGCTGACATTCTGTGTATGTTGCTACGGTCTCTCTCTGGTGTTTCCTGTTGCTTGGTGGTGTTGGGCGCTGACATTCTGTGTGTGTTGCTGTGGTCACTCTCTGGTGTTTCCTGTTGCTTGGTGGTGGGGGGCGCTGACATTCTGTGTGTGTTGCTATGGTCTCTCTCAGGTGTTTCCTGTTGCTTGGTGGTGGGGGGGGGTCGCTGACATTCTGTGTGTGTTGCTGTGGTCTCTCTCTGGTGTTTCCTGTTGCTTGGTGCTGGGGGGCGCTGACATTCTGTGTGTGTTGCTATGGTCTCTCTCAGGTGTTTCCTGTTGCTTGGTGGTGGTGGGCGCTGACATTCTGTGTGTGTTGCTCTGGTCTGTCTCTGGTGTTTCCTGTCGCTTGGTGGTGGGGGGCGCTGACATTCTGTGTGTGTTGCTATGGTCTCTCTCTGGTGTTTCCTGTTGCTTGGTGGTGGTGGGCGCTGACATTCTCTGTGTGTTGCTCTGGTCTGTCTCTGGTGTTTCCTGTCGCTTGGTGGTGGGGGGCGCTGACATTCTGTGTGTGTTGCTATGGTCTCTCTCTGGTGTTTTCTGTTGCTTGGCGGTGGGGGGCGCTGACATTCCTAGTGTGTTGCTATGGTCTCTCTCTGGTGTTTCCTGTTGCTTGGTGGTGGGGGGCGCTGACATTCTGTGTGTGTTGCTATGGTCTCTCTCTGGTGTTTCCTGTTGCTTGGTGGTGGTGGGCGCTGACATTCTGTGTGTGTTGCTATGGTCTCTCTCTGGTGTTTCCTGTTGCTTGGTGGTGGGGGGCGCTGACATTCTGTGTGTGTTGCTATGGTCTCTCTCTGGTGTTTCCTGTTGCTTGGTGGTGGTGGGCGCTGACATTCTCTGTGTGTTGCTCTGGTCTGTCTCTGGTGTTTCCTGTCGCTTGGTGGTGGGGGGCGCTGACATTCTGTGTGTGTTGCTATGGTCTCTCTCTGGTGTTTCCTGTTGCTTGGTGGTGGTGGGCGCTGACATTCTCTGTGTGTTGCTCTGGTCTGTCTCTGGTGTTTCCTGTCGCTTGGTGGGGGGGGGGGGGCGCTGACATTCCGTGTGTGTTGCTATGGTCTCTCTCTGGTGTTTCCTGTTGCTTGGTGGTGGTGGGCGCTGACATTCTCTGTGTGTTGCTCTGGTCTGTCTCTGGTGTTTCCTGTCGCTTGGTGGTGGGGGGCGCTGACATTCTGTGTGTGTTGCTATGGTCTCTCTCTGGTGTTTTCTGTTGCTTGGCGGTGGGGGGCGCTGACATTCTTAGTGTGTTGCTATGGTCTCTCTCTGGTGTTTCCTGTTGCTTGGTGGTGGGGGGCGCTGACATTCTGTGTGTGTTGCTATGGTCTCTCTCTGGTGTTTCCTGTTGCTTGGTGGTGGTGGGCGCTGACATTCTGTGTGTGTTGCTATGGTCTCTCTCTGGTGTTTCCTGTTGCTTGGTGGTGGTGGGCGCTGACATTCTCTGTGTGTTGCTCTGGTCTGTCTCTGGTGTTTCCTGTTGCTTGGTAGTGGGGGGCGCTGACATTCTGTGTGTGTTGCTCTGGTCTCTCTCTGGTGTTTCCTGTTGCTTGGTGGTGGTGGGCGCTGACATTCTGTGTGTGTTGCTATGGTCTCTCTCTGGTGTTTCCTGTTGCTTGGTGGTGGTGGGCGCTGACATTCTCTGTGTGTTGCTCTGGCCTCTCTCTGGTGTTTCCTGTTGCTTGGTGGTGGGGGGCGCTGACATTCTGTGTGTGTTGCTATGGTCTCTCTCTGGTGTTTCCTGTTGCTTGGTGGTGGTGAGCGCTGACATTCTGTGTGTGTTGCTACGATCTCTCTCTGGTGTTTCCTGTTGCTTGGTGGTGGTGGGCGCTGACATTGTCTGTGTCTTGCTCTGGCCTCCCTCTGGTGTTTCCTGTTGCTTGGTGGTGGGGGGCGCTGACATTCTGTGTGTGTTGCTATGGTTTCTCTCTGGTGTTTCCTGTTGCTTGGTGGTGGTGGGCGCTGACATTCTGTGTGTGTTGCTATGGTCTCTCTCTGGTGTTTCCTGTTGCCTGGTGGTGGGGGGCGGTGACATTCTGTGTGTGTTGCTGTGGTCACTCTCTGGTGTTTCCTGTTGCTTGGTGGTGGGGGGCGCTGACATTCTGTGTGTGTTGCTATGGTCTCTCTCTGGTGATTCCTGTTGCTTGGTGGTGGTGGGCGCTGTCATTCTGTGTGTGTTGCTATGGTCTCTCTCTGGTGTTTCCTGTTGCTTGATGGTGGGGGGCGCTGACATTCTGTGTGTGTCGCTATGGTTTCTCTCTGGTGTTTCCTGTTGCTTGGTGGTGAGGGGCGATGACATTCTGTGTGTGTTGCTATGGTCTCTCTCTGGTGTTTCCTGTTGCTTGGTGGTGTGGGTCGCTGACATTCTGTGTGTGTTGCTGTGGTCACTCTCCGGTGTTTCCTGTTGCTTGGTGGTGGGGGGCGCTGACATTCTGTGTGTGTTGCTATGGTCTCTCTCAGGTGTTTCCTGTTGCTTGGTGGTGGGGGGGGGGCGCTGACATTCTGTGTGTGTTGCTGTGGTCACTCTCTGGTGTTTCCTGTTGCTTGGTGGTGGGGGGCGCTGACATTCTGTGTGTGTTGCTATGGTCTCTCTCAGGTGTTTCCTGTTGCTTGGTGGTGGTGGGCGCTGACATTCTGTGTGTGTTGCTATGGTCTCTCTCTGGTGTTTCCTGTTGCTTGGTGGTGGTGGGCGCTGACATTCTCTGTGTGTTGCTCTGGTCTGTCTCTGGTGTTTCCTGTTGCTTGGTAGTGGGGGGCGCTGACATTCTGTGTGTGTTGCTATGGTCTCTCTCTGGTGTTTCCTGTTGCTTGGTGGTGGGGGGCGCTGACATTCTGTGTGTGTTGCTATGGTTTCTCTCTGGTGTTTCCTGTTGCTTGGTGGTGGTGGGCGCTGACATTCTGTCTGTGTTGCTATGGTCTCTCTCTGGTGCTTCCTGTTGCTTGGTGGTGGGGGGCGCTGACATTCTCTGTGTGTTGTTCTGGTCTCTCTCTGGTGTTTCCTGTTGCTTGGTGGTGGTGGGCGCTAACATTCTGTGTGTGTTGCTATGGTCTCTCTCAGGTGTTTCCTGTTGCTTGGTGGTGGGGGGGGCGCTGACATTCTGTGTGTGTTGCTGTGGTCACTCTCTGGTGTTTCCTGTTGCTTGGTGGTGGGGGGCGCTGACATTCTGTGTGTGTTGCTGTGGTCTCTCTCTGGTGCTTCCTGTTGCATGGTGGTGGGGGGGGTCGCTGACGTTCTGTGTGTGTTGCTGTGATCACTCTCTGGTGTTTCCTGTTGGTTGGTGGTGGTGGGCGCTGACATTCTCTGTGTGTTGCTCTGGTCTGTCTCTGGTGTTTCCTGTCGCTGGTGGTGGGGGGCGCTGACATTCTGTGTGTGTTGCTATGGTCTCTCTCTGGTGTTTTCTGTTGCTTGGCGGTGGGGGGCGCTGACAATCTTAGTGTGTTGCTATGGTCTCTCTCTGGTGTTTCCTGTTGCTTGGTGGTGGGGGGCGCTGACATTCTGTGTGTGTTGCTATGGTCTCTCTCTGGTGTTTCCTGTTGCTTGGTGGTGGGGGGCGCTGACATTGTCTGTGTGTTGCTCTGGCCTCTCTCTGGTGTTTCCTGTTGCTTGGTGGTGGGGGGCGCTGACATTCTGTGTGTGTTGCTATGGTTTCTCTCTGGTGTTTCCTGTTGCTTGGTGGTGGTGGGCGCTGACATTCTGTGTGTGTTGCTATGGTCTCTCTCTGGTGTTTCCTGTTGCCTGGTGGTGGGGGGCGGTGACATTCTGTGTGTGTTGCTGTGGTCACTCTCTGGTGTTTCCTGTTGCTTGGTGGTGGTGGGCGCTGACATTCTGTGTGTGTTGCTATGGTCTCTCTCTGGTGATTCCTGTTGCTTGGTGGTGGTGGGCGCTGACATTCTCTGTGTGTTGCTCTGGTCTGTCTCTGGTGTTTCCTGTTGCTAGGTAGTGGGGGGCGCTGACATTCTGTGTGTGTTGCTATGGTCTCTCTCTGGTGTTTCCTGTTGCTTGGTGGTGGGGGGCGCTGACATTCTGTGTGTGTTGCTATGGTCTCTCTCTGGTGTTTCCTGCTGCTTGGTGGTGGGGGGCGCTGACATTCTGTGTGTGTTGCTATGGTCTCTCTCTGGTGTTTCCTGTTGCTTGGTGGTGGTGGGCGCTGACATTCTGTGTGTGTTGCTATGGTCTTTCTCTGGTGTTTCCTGTTGCTTGGTGGTGGTGGGCGCTGACATTCTCTGTGTGTTGCTCTGGTCTGTCTCTGGTGTTTCCTGTTGCTTGGTAGTGGGGGGCTCTGACATTCTGTGTGTGTTGCTATGGTCTCTCTCTGGTGTTTCCTGTTGCTTGGTGGTGGGGGGCGCTGACATTCTGTGTGTGTTGCTATGGTTTCTCTCTGGTGTTTCCTGTTGCTTGGTGGTGGTGGGCGCTGACATTCTGTCTGTGTTGCTATGGTCTCTCTCTGGTGCTTCCTGTTGCTTGGTGGTGGGGGGCGCTGACATACTCTGTGTGTTGCTCTGGTCTCTCTCTGGTGTTTCCTGTTGCTTGGTGGTGGTGGGCGCTGACATTCTCTGTGTGTTGCTCTGACCTCTCTCTGGTGTTTCCTGTTGCTTGGTGGTGGGGGGCGCTGACATTCTGTGTGTGTTGCTATGGTCTCTCTCTGGTGTTTCCTGTTGCTTGGTGGTGGTGGGCGCTGACATTCTGTGTGTGTTGCTATGGTCTCTCTCTGGTGTTTCCTGTTGCTTGGTGGTGGTGGGCGCTGACATTCTCTGTGTGTTGCTCTGGTCTGTCTCTGGTGTTTCCTGTTGCTTGGTAGTGCGGGGCGCTGACATTCTGTGTGTGTTGCTATGGTCTCTCTCTGGTGTTTCCTGTTGCTTGGTGGTGGGGGGCGCTGACATTCTGTGTGTGTTGCTATGGTTTCTCTCTGGTGTTTCCTGTTGCTTGGTGGTGGTGGGCGCTGACATTCTGTCTGTGTTGCTATGGTCTCTCTCTGGTGCTTCCTGTTGCTTGGTGGTGGGGGGCGCTGACATTCTCTGTGTGTTGCTCTGGTCTCTCTCTGGTGTTTCCTGTTGCTTGGTGGTGGTGGGCGCTGACATTCTCTGTGTGTTGCTCTGGCCTCTCTCTGGTGTTTCCTGTTGCTTGGTGGTGGGGGGCGCTGACATTCTGTGTGTGTTGCTATGGTCTCTCTCTGGTGTTTCCTGTTGCTTGGTGGTGGTGGGCGCTGACATTCTGTGTGTGTTGCTATGATCTCTCTCTGGTGTTTCCTGTTGCTTGGTGGTGGTGGGCGCTGACATTGTCTGTGTGTTGCTCTGGCCTCTCTCTGGTGTTTCCTGTTGCTTGGTGGTGGGGGGCGCTGACATACTGTGTGTGTTGCTATGGTTTCTCTCTGGTGTTTCCAGTTGCTTGGTGGTGGTGGGCGCTGACATTCTGTGTGTGTTGCTATGGTCTCTCTCTGGTGTTTCCTGTTGCCTGGTGGTGGGGGGCGGTGACATTCTGTGTGTGTTGCTGTGGTCACTCTCTGGTGTTTCCTGTTGCTTGGTGGTGGGGGGCGCTGACATTCTGTGTGTGTTGCTATGGTCTCTCTCTGGTGATTCCTGTTGCTTGGTGGTGGTGGGCGCTGACATTCTGTGTGTGTTGCTATGGTCTCTCTCTGGTGTTTCCTGTTGCTTGATGGTGGGGGGCGCTGACATTCTGTGTGTGTCGCTATGGTTTCTCTCTGGTGTTTCCTGTTGCTTGGTGGTGAGGGGCGATGACATTCTGTGTGTGTTGCTATGGTCTCTCTCTGGTGTTTCCTGTTGCTTGGTGGTGTGGGGCGCTGACATTCTGTGTGTGTTGCTGTGGTCACTCTCCGGTGTTTCCTGTTGCTTGGTGGTGGGGTGCGCTGACATTCTGTGTGTGTTGCTATGGTCTCTCTCAGGTGTTTCCTGTTGCTTGGTGGTGGGGGGGGGGCGCTGACATTCTGTGTGTGTTGCTGTGGTCACTCTCTGGTGTTTCCTGTTGCTTGGTGGTGGGGGGCGCTGACATTCTGTGTGTGTTGCTATGGTCTCTCTCAGGTGTTTCCTGTTGCTTGGTGGTGGGGGGGGGGGGTTCGCTGACATTCTGTGTGTGTTGCTATGGTCTCTCTCTGGTGTTTCCTGTTGCATGGTGGTGGGGGGGGATCGCTGACATTCTGTGTGTGTTGCTGTGATCACTCTCTGGTGTTTCCTGTTGGTTGGTGGTGGTGGGCGCTGACATTCTCTGTGTGTTGCTCTGGTCTGTCTCTGGTGTTTCCTGTCGCTTGGTGGTGGGGGGCGCTGACATTCTGTGTGTGTTGCTATGGTCTCTCTCTGGTGTTTCCTGTTGCTTGGTGGTGGGGGGCGCTGACATTCTGTTTGTGTTGCTATGGTCTCTCTCTGGTGTTTCCTGTTGCTTGGTGGTGGGGGGCGCTGACATTCTGTGTGTGTTGCTATGGTCTCTCTCTGGTGTTTCCTGTTGCTTGGTGGTGGTGGGCGCTGACATTCTCTGTGTGTTGCTCTGGTCTGTCTCTGGTGTTTCCTGTTGCTTGATAGTGGGGGGCGCTGACATTCTGTGTGTGTTGCTATGGTCTCTCTCTGGTGTTTCCTGTTGCTTGGTGGTGGTGGGCGCTGACATTCTGTGTGTGTTGCTATGGTCTCTCTCTGGTGTTTCCTGTTGCTTGGTGGTGGTGGGCGCTGACATTCTCTGTGTGTTGCTCTGGCCTCTCTCTGGTGTTTCCTGTTGCTTGGTGGTGGGGGGCGCTGACATTCTGTGTGTGTTGCTATGGTTTCTCTCTGGTGTTTCCTGTTGCTTGGTGGTGGTGGGCGCTGACATTCTGTGTGTGTTGCTATGGTCTCTCTCTGGTGTTTCCTGTTGCTTGGTGGTGGGGGGCGCTGACATTCTGTGTGTGTTGCTATGGTCTCTCTCTGGTGTTTCCTGTTGCTTGATGGTGGGGGGCGCTGACATTCTGTGTGTGTCGCTGTGGTTTCTCTCTGGTGTTTCCTTTTGCTTGATGGTGGGGGGCTCTGACATTCTGTGTGTGTTGCTATGGTCTCTCTCTGGTGTTTCCTGTTGCTTGATGGTGGTGGGCGCTGACATTCTGTGTGTGTTGCTATGGTCTCTCTCTGGTGTTTCCTGTTGCTTGATGGTGGGGGGCGCTGACATTCTGAGTGTGTTGCTATCGTCTCTCTCAGGTGTCTCCTGTTGCTTGGTGGTGGTGGGCGCTGACATTCTGTGTGTGTTGCTATGGTCTCTCTCTGGTGTTTCCTGTTGCTTGATGGTGGGGGGCGCTGACATTCTGTGTGTGTCGCTATGGTGTCTCTCCGGTGTTTCCTGTTGCTTGATGGTGGGGGGCGCTGACATTCTGTGTGTGTTGCTATGGTCTCTCTCTGGTGTTTCCTGTTGCTTGGTGGTGGGGGGCGCTGACATTCTGTGTGTGTTGCTATGGTCTCTCTCTGGTGTTTCCTGTTGCTTGGTGGTGGTGGGCGCTGACATTCTCTGTGTGTTGCTCTGGTCTGTCTCTGGTGTTTCCTGTTGCTTGGTGGTGGTGGGCGCTGACATTCTCTGTGTGTTGCTCTGGCCTCTCTCTGGTGTTTCCTGTTGCTTGGTGGTGGGGGGCGCTGACATTCTGTGTGTGTTGCTATGGTCTCTCTCTGGTGTTTCCTGTTGCTTGGTGGTGGTGGGCGCTGACATTCTGTGTGTGTTGCTATGATCTCTCTCTGGTGTTTCCTGTTGCTTGGTGGTGGTGGGCGCTGACATTGTCTGTGTGTTGCTCTGGCCTCTCTCTGGTGTTTCCTGTTGCTTGATGGTGGTGGGCGCTGACATTCTGTGTGTGTTGCTATGGTCTCTCTCTGGTGTTTCCTGTTGCTTGATGGTGGGGGGCGCTGACATTCTGAGTGTGTTGCTATCGTCTCTCTCAGGTGTCTCCTGTTGCTTGGTGGTGGTGGGCGCTGACATTCTGTGTGTGTTGCTATGGTCTCTCTCTGGTGTTTCCTGTTGCTTGATGGTGGGGGGCGCTGACATTCTGTGTGTGTCGCTATGGTGTCTCTCCGGTGTTTCCTGTTGCTTGATGGTGGGGGGCGCTGACATTCTGTGTGTGTTGCTATGGTCTCTCTCTGGTGTTTCCTGTTGCTTGGTGGTGGGGGGCGCTGACATTCTGTGTGTGTTGCTATGGTCTCTCTCTGGTGTTTCCTGTTGCTTGGTGGTGGTGGGCGCTGACATTCTCTGTGTGTTGCTCTGGTCTGTCTCTGGTGTTTCCTGTTGCTTGGTGGTGGTGGGCGCTGACATTCTCTGTGTGTTGCTCTGGCCTCTCTCTGGTGTTTCCTGTTGCTTGGTGGTGGGGGGCGCTGACATTCTGTGTGTGTTGCTATGGTCTCTCTCTTGTGTTTCCTGTTGCTTGGTGGTGGTGGGCGCTGACATTCTGTGTGTGTTGCTATGATCTCTCTCTGGTGTTTCCTGTTGCTTGGTGGTGGTGGGCGCTGACATTGTCTGTGTGTTGCTCTGGCCTCCCTCTGGTGTTTCCTGTTGCTTGGTGGTGGGGGGCGCTGACATTCTGTGTGTGTTGCTATGGTTTCTCTCTGGTGTTTCCTGTTGCTTGGTGGTGGTGGGCGCTGACATTCTGTGTGTGTTGCTATGGTCTCTCTCTGGTGTTTCCTGTTGCCTGGTGGTGGGGGGCGGTGACATTCTGTGTGTGTTGCTGTGGTCACTCTCTGGTGTTTCCTGTTGCTTGGTGGTGGGGGGCGCTGACATTCTGTTTGTGTTGCTATGGTCTCTCTCTGGTGTTTCCTGTTGCTTGGTGGTGGTGGGCGCTGACATTCTCTGTGTGTTGCTCTGGTCTGTCTCTGGTGCTTCCTGTTGCTTGGTGGTGGGGGGGCGCTGACATTCTGTGCGTGTTGCTATGGTCTCTCTCTGGTGTTTCCTGTTGCTTGGTGGTGGTGGGCGCTGACATTCTGTGTGTGTTGCTATGGTTTCTCTCTGGTGTTTCCTGTTGCTTGGTGGTGGTGGGCGCTGACATTCTGTGTGTGTTGCTATGGTCTCTCTCTGGTGTTTCCTGTTGCTTGGTGGTGGGGGGCGCTGACATTCTGTGTGTGTTGCTGTGGTCTCTCTCTGGTGTTTCCTGTTGCTTGGTGGTGGTGGGCGCTGACATTCTGTGTGTGTTGCTGTGGTCTCTCTCTGGTGTTTCCTGTCGCTTGGTGGTGGGGGGCGCTGACATTCTGTGTGTGTTGCTATGGTTTCTCTCTGGTGTTTCCTGTTGCTTGGTGGCGGTGACATCAGCGCTGGACTCCGGAGCGCAGGCTCCTGAGTTCCAATCCAAGTCGGGCCACACCCCCTCCCCCCCACCGGCACGCCTTCCATCCATGCTGGGTTGAGCGTTGAGCTAGCCACTCGGCCTCGTAAAACACACAAAGGGTCGAGTCAGGAATGTTCATATTGTGACCCCGTTAATCCGAAAAAACCAATCCAGACACCACGCACCAGACAGGAATGGCCGACCGTCTGGTGCGACACGCTAGGGAGGATATATTTGCTACTAATGGATTGTCAACAAGAAATAAAAGACTTACCAAGAGATTAATGCTGATGTACATGTCCTATGTGGACACGATTTTTACCTCCATTCCAGTATCACCAGCGGGGACGGCTGCATCAAGGAAGGTACGCAGAGAGACAATACTGAAAGGATGGCCTGCAACTACGAATAGATGTTCAATATTTGTTCGGGATTATTGGGCAGACAGAGCTGAACTGTCAGCATTGGAAGATATGGTCCTCCAGGGGAACAGATTTGTGTCTTCAGGTCGTCACACAAGGAAGTGTTCCAGAAGGTTCACGAAGTGCACCCTGATGAGGAAAGAAACGTAAACAACGAGCTGATGAAGTGACGTACTGTCCAAGAAGGAACCGAGACATCTGACGGACCACTACTTCATATGAAATATGTCGTACCCACAGACCAAAGCAGCAAGCAAATCCCCTGACTCCACCCCCTGTACCAGACAAGCCGTCCTTCACATTCGGTGATTAGTTGTTTGATTGTAATGGGAAGAGTCATATTGTTGCGACAGACTTCTCTTCCAGTCACCCAGAGTTTGCAACAACACAATCAATATCCAGGAAAGCAATCATCACCTTCTCAAAAACTGCGTTTGCGTGGCATGGAGCTCCACAGAATCATAGAAAACCACAGCACGTTACAGGCCCTTCGGCCCACAATGTTGTGCCGACCGTGTAACCTACTCTAGAAACTGCCTAGAATTTCTCTAACGCGTGGCCCACTATTTTGCTAAGCTCCGTGTACCTATCTAAGAATCTGTTAAAAGACCCTATTGTACCCGCCTTTACCGCTGCCCCTGGCAGTGCATTGCACACACACACACACACACACACACACACACACACACACACACACACACACACACACACACACACACACACACACACACACACACACACACACACACACACACACACACACACACACACCACTCTCTGTGCAAAAACTTACCTCAGAAATCCCCCTTGAAGCTACTAACAAGCACCTTAAAAATATGCTCGCTCGTGTTAGCCACTTCATCCCTGGCTACCCACACGAACAATGCCTCTCATCAGCTTATACATGTCGATCGGGTCACCTCTCGTCATCCGTCCCTTCACGGAGAAAAGGTCAAGTTTACTCAACCTATACTCATAAGGAATGTTCTGCACCATCCTTGTAAACCTCCGCTGCACACTCTCTATAGCATCTACATTCTTCCTGTAGTGAGGTGACCAGAACTGAAAACAGTAATCCAAGTGGGCTCTTAACAAGGTCTTTGTAGATCTAACATTACCTCATGGCTCTTGAACTCAATTCCACAGTTGATGAAGGTCATCACACCATACGCCTTCCTAGCAACATGTCAACCCGTGCTGTAGCTTTGAGTGTCCTACGGACACCGACTCGTTGATTCTCCACACTGCCAAGAGTCTTAACATTAATTCTGAGTTGTGTCTAAAAATTTGACAGACCAAAACGAATCATTCACACGCAAGTGGGCTGAACACCCCCCGCCAATTCTCAGCCGGTTCCTGCCTCCTAATGATGTCCCGCTTTAACCTCTGACAACCCTGAATGGGAATCAGGATTAAAACCTTTGGCGCTGTGAAGTTCTACCTGTGGCGGACGGTGCGAAGCTGCTCGGCGAAGTGCTCCGCTAACTGGCTCAGGGTGGAGGAGCAACACCTTATATTCTGTCTTGGTGCACTCCAACCGGATCAGCTGAACCATAACACCCGCCTTGTCTTCTGAATCCGGAGCCCCAAGGGAAAACAGCACCGGCTCACTACAAGGTGACAGCAGAGCTCCGCTCAAATAAAGAAGTGAAACAAAGAGCAGGAGAGTGGTGGTGGAGGGCAACTCGTTGGGTCTGGTTGTCCAGAAGGAAATGGAGAAAGCTCGTGTGGCTTTCCTGGTGGGAGGGGGAGGTGTACATGGACGGGGTATCCACAGTGAAAGTAAGATGATCGGGGCCAGGGGACTTGAAATCATTTGTAATGAGTTTGTGTGTGCTGCTTGGATTTCCAGCATCTGCAGATCTACGCTTGCTCGTGAATGGGAGATTCCGTTTGTTGCGGACGGAGCGAACGTACTTGTCAAAGTCGACTCCTGATCAACGTTGGGTCTCATCGACGTAGAGGAGGCCTCACTGGGAGCAACAGGTACAGCACAGCAACCTGACAGACTCGCAGGTGAAGTGTTGCCTCACCTGGAAGGACTGTTCGTGATCCAGACTGGGACTGAGGGAGGAAGTAAATGGGAGTGTATAGAACTTCCCTCGCTTGCAAGGATATGTTCCGGGGGGGGGGGGAATTAGTGGGAAGGGACGAATGGAATCCTTGTGGAAAGCAGGACGTTGGGGGTGGGGCTGGGGAGGTAAAGATAGGAAGCCAGGAAGCTGTTTAGTCAAGACAACCGTACAAATCGGGAGGTTTATAAAAAATGTCAGCTCCTATGAATGTGTTTGGTGAGCCCATAGTCGGTATCTTTCTCAGGTCCACTGTCATCTGAATCTGCCAGGGTGGATGGTGGAGGGTTTTACAGAGATGACAAGTGGAGTAGGGGTCAGACGGGTTCACAGAATGGTGATGGGTGTAGGTGTAGAAGGGCTGTCACAGATGGCAGAGGCTACATGGATCGGAGATGTTAACAGAAATGGAGAGAGCTGTAGGGTTTGGAACCATTTTCACAGAGAGCGAGTGGTGTAGCAATGTTTCTCCACCGCTGGGGGAATGCACTTCACTTCTACCATTTTTGTCTGTAACCAGCTGGAACCTGTATTGTATCAGAGAGCTTTGCTAATAATTTTGGTGCATCACGATGCTGATGGAACCTGAGCACTCGACTGCAGACCGGCAGCTGTGTCACTGGGAAAATGCTGAACACGCTGATTAAGCAGACAAACAGAATGCACCCTGACCTTGAACTTGTGTCCAAAGCAGTGAATGTACACGCTTGTGCTTTTTTGGAGAACAGCTATTACTCGCTCTTGTACCGGTCTTCCCTTGCTGCAAGTAAAAATAAGCGCTGTTATGATTGATACACTCTTTTGAGTTAATTGTTGGTCTTAAGACAAAGTGAAAAGGTGCTCGACACCACCTCCTACCCAGACACCCAATCATACCTGCACCTTACTCCCCACTACACCGCAAGTCATAGGAACTGAAATACTCATTCCATTCATTGAGTCTTCTCCACCATTCGATCATGGCTATAGGATTTTCCCTCTAAACCCCATTCTGCTGCTTTCTACCCTTCACCTTCAACAGCCTTATTAATCAGCAACCCATCATTTACTTACTTAAAGCCTGTTACGCCGCTGGTGTTTAGGACAGCAACGAAGAGGTTCACCAGGATGTGTCTGGATTAGAGGCATGAGCTGCCGTGTAAGGAGAGTTCGGACAAGCTTGGGCTGCTTTCTCTGGAGTGGAGGAGAATCAGGGTGACCTGAGAGAACTTGATCAGAATAAGAGAGGGATAGAGAGAGTAGATAGCCACCATTTTTTAACCGTCCGTGTCAAAATGTCTAAGCCCAGACAGCATGCTTTTGGAGAGATGAGGGAGCTGTGGAATTCATTGCCACGGACGGCTCAGAGGCCAAGTCATCAGGTTTAGTTAAAACAGAATTTGATCAGTACTTGATTAGTAAGGGTGTCAAAGGTCATGGGGGAAGGCAGGAGAATGGGGTTGAGAAGGAAAATAACAGACACTGGGACAGGTACAGAAAGAGGAAACTTTAGAGTGAGACGTGTCAAGGACAGACAGATGGGACAGACTCAGATAGGGGTTCTTGTCCAGCACGGAGCAGTGGGGCTGAACACCGGTTCGTTTTCCACTCTCGGTCCTTCACTGAGACCATTTCTCATCAGTACACGTTTTACAAACAATACGTATCATTGTTCAAGTTCAACATAAATTTATTATCAAAGTGTGTGAACAAAATGCTATCAAACAATTAATTCCTTTTCTTCTTGACAAGGCAACTCAATGCTCACCCCCAGCCTGGGGTAGGGAATGGGACCAATTCCAGAGGGGGAGGAGTGGGTGAGTCTGGGACTTAGTAAAGGAGCCCTAACTCCATCCTCCTTATTCCCCTTTTCCCTTCTCACTCCCCTCCCTCCCACTCCACTGCATGTGTTTGTGTGTGAGAGACCTGCCTGCCCAGTCACACACCATCAGCGATGTGCGCTTCCCCCAACACACTCACACTCCTCTGTACACAGCAATTCTCACCAGCTCAGAAGATCCAAAAATCTTATACCCTCCCTCCTGCACCAACTCCTTAGCCATGTGTTAAACAGTTTATTCTTCCTCTTCCTGGCCCGTGGCACAGATGGCAGTCCTGAGGTCACAGCCCTGGACGAGCAGCCATTTAACTTAGCAGCCCACTCCCTGAACTGCCTTTGAGAAGCTCGTTACTCGACCACCCTATATCATTGTTACCCACATGGACCACGACCTTCACTGTTCATCCTCCCGGGAAATGCTGAGCACTCGACCGGAGATGTCACAGACCCGAGCACACAGGAGGCAACATGTCATCCTGGAATCTCATTCTCACCCACAGAACATCCAGTCAGTTCCCTGAAGGAATGAATAACCTCTGACCTCAGCTCACCTCGTCTCCTCCCTTCCCTTCTCAGTCTCAGAGCCAGACTAAGTGCCAGAGACCCTGTTGCTGAATCACCTCTGACCACAGCTCACCTCGTCTCCACCCTTCCCTTCTCAGTCTCAGAGCCAGACTAAGTGCCAGAGACCCTGTTGCTGTGACTTTCCTTTACTTGGTCATCCCACCATCCCCGACTGTACTTAAAGTGATACCTGTGTTGTTCAGGGGGATGGACACAGAGGTAAACTGCACTCGCTGTTTCCCCCTTCCCCTTCCTGTCACCCAGTTTCCTGTGCCTTGCACCTTGGGTTCAACTACCTCTCAAATGTCCTACCTATCACCCCTTCAGACTCCCGAATGATCTGGAGTTCATCCAGTTCCAGCTCCAACTCCGTAATGTGGATTGTTCGGAGCTGAAGCTGGATGGACTTCTCACAGGTGTAGTTATCAGACACAGGAGGGTCCCAGCCTTCCCACATCCCGCAAAGGAGCTTTCCACTATCCTGCCTGACATCTCCACTGTTCCAACTGAGCAAATGTTAAGATAAAAATTCTAGTTCCATCATGATTTTGCCTTCTCTGACTGAATGCTCTCCCCACTGAAACCTCAAAGAGATAAAGCCTCAAAGTCTCCGCTCTGACTCTGCCCACTCTGACACTGGCCGCTCCACTTGCTCCTGCCTGACCTGATGCTGATTGGCCACTGCTGAAAGCTCAAAAATCACCTGCCCTGAACCACTGCCCTTAATACTCGGTCGGTGAACCTGAGTGAATTACGTCCTCTCAAGCTTCTGATCTCTCCGATTCACGATGGATCAAAGCTTGGTAGGGCGACACAAGGATAAATGACAGACTGAAACCCATCCCACAGTCTGAGCAGGTGACCACCCTCCCCACAATGTGAACCCACCACTGTCTCTGCAGTGTGGATCAGTGTGTGAATGCCTTCCCACAGTCTGAGCAGGTGACCACCCTCCCCACAATGTGAACCCAGCACTGTCTCTGCAGTGTGGATCAGTGTGTGAAAGCCTTCCCACAGTCTGAGCAGGTGACCACCCTCACCACAGTGTGAACTCACCACTGTCTCTGCAGTGTGGATCAGTGTGTGAATGCCTTCCCACAGTCAGAGCAGGTGACCACCCTCCCCACAGTGTGAACCCACCACTGTCTCTGCAGTGTGGATCAGTGTGTGAATTCCTTCCCACAGTCTGAGCAGGTCAACGTCCTCTCACTGCTGAAAACAATCTGGTCTTTCGTCAGCCGAGATGAATGTATGCATTAATTCCCACAGTCAGAGCAGATGAACAGCTTCTATACAGTGTGAACTCGCTGATGTTCGCTCAGTGATGTCTGAGTGAATTCCTTCCCGTCTGAGCAGGTGATGTTCAGTCAGTTGAGATGTCTGAGTGAATTCATTCCCACAATCAGAACAGGTGACTGGCATCGCCCAGTGTGAACTCGCTGATGAACTTTGAAGCCTGATGACTGAGTGAATCCCTTTCCACAATCTGAGCAGGTGAACGGTTTCTCCCCAGTGTGAATTCGGCTGTGCCTCACCAGGTTGGATGACTGAGTGAATCCCTTCCCACATTCAGAGCACGTGAATGGCTTCTCCCCAGTGTGAATTCGGCTGTGCTTCACAAAGGTGTCGGAATCAGTGAATCCCTTCCCACATTCAGAGCACGTGAACGGTTTCTCCCCAGTGTGAATTCGGCTGTGCTTCACAAGGGAGTATGAATCAGCGAATCCCTTCCCACATTCAGAGCACTTGAACGGTTTCTCCCCAGTGTGAATTTGGTAGTGCCTCACCAGGTTGGATGACTGAGTAAATCCCTTCCCACATTCAGAGCATGTGAATGGCTTCTCCCCAGTGTGAACTTGCTGATGTTCAGTCAGTTGAGATGACCGGGCAAATCCTTTCCCACATTCAGAGGAAGTGAATGGCCTCTCCCCAGTGTGAACTCGCTGATGTACTTTCAGATTTGATGACTGAGTGAATCCCTTCCCACATTCAGAGCACGTGAATGGCTTCTCCCCAGTGTGAATTCGGCTGTGCTTCACAAGGGAGTATGAATAAGCAAATCCCTTCCCACATTCAGAGCAGCTGAACGGTTTCGCCCCAGTGTGAATTCGCTGATGTACTTTCAGATGAGATGACTGAGTGAACCCCTTGCCACATTGAAAGCAGCTGAACGGTTTCTCCCCAGTGTGAATTCGGCTGTGCTTCACAAGGGAGTATGAATAAGCAAATCCCTTCCCACATTCAGAGCAGCTGAACGGTTTCTCCCCAGTGTGAATTCGGCTGTGCTTCACAAGGGAGTATGAATAAGCAAATCCCTTCCCACATTCGGAGCAAGTGAACGGTTTCTCCCCAGTGTGAACTCGCTGATGTTCAGTCAGTTGAGATGACCGGGCAAATCCTTTCCCACATTCAGAGGAAGTGAATGGCCTCTCCCCAGTGTGAATTCGCTGATGTACTTTCAGATTTGATGACTGAGTGAACTCCTTGCCACATTGAAAGCAGCTGAACGGTTTCTCCCCAGTGTGAACTCGGCTGTGCTTCACAAGGGAGTATGAATAAGCAAATCCCTGCCCACATTCAGAGCAGCTGAACGGTTTCTCCCCAGTGTGAATTCGCTGATGTACTTTCAGATGAGATGACTGAGTGAACCCCTTGCCACATTGAAAACAGCTGAACGGTTTCTCCCCAGTGTGAACTCGCTGATGTTCAGTCAGTTGATATGACCGGGCAAATCCTTTCCCACATTCAGAGCAAGTGAATGGCCTCTTCCCAGTGTGAACTTGCTGATGTTCAGTCAGTTGAGATGACCGGGCAAATCCTTTCCCACATTCAGAGCAAGTGAACGGTTTCTCCCCAGTGTGAATTCGCTGATGTACTTTCAGATTTGATGACTGAGTGAACCCCTTGCCACATTGAAAACAGCTGAACGGTTTCTCCCCAGTGTGAACTCGCTGATGTTCAGTCAGTTGAGATGACCGGGCAAATCCTTTCCCACATTCAGAGCAAGTGAATGGCCTCTCCCCAGTGTGAACTCGCTGATGCACCTTCAGATGCGATGAGTGAGTGAATCCCTTCCCACATTCAGAGCAGCTGAACGGTTTCTCCCCAGTGTGAACTCGCTGATGTTCAGTCAGTTGAGATGACCGGGCAAATCCTTTCCCACATTCAGAGCAAGTGAATGGCCTCTCCCCAGTGTGAACTCGCTGGTGTCTCTGTAGTGTGGATGAACGAGTGAATCTCTTCCCACAGTCTAAGCAGGTGAATGGCATCTTTTCAGTGTGAACTCACTGGTGTTCATTCAGTTGGGATGATTGAGTGAATCCTTTCCCACACAGGGCAGGTGATTGGCCTCTCCCCGGTGTGAACTCGTTGGTGTCACTGTGGCGTGGTTGAGTGTGTGAATGCCTTCCCACCATGTAAACAGGTTACCGTCCTCTCACTGGTGAATTTTTGGATCTATCTTTAGCATCGACAACGGAATGAATTGCTTCCCACTGTCAGAACAGGTGGAGCATCTCACTAAGGTGTGAACTTGCTGATGTATCTTCAGGCTGGATGACTGAGTAGTTCCCCTGAGGCAGGTGAATTGCCTCTCTCCACTGTGAACTCACTGGCATGTCTGTGGGTAGGCTGTGAGTGAATACCTTCCCACACTGAGAGAAGGAGAATGATATCTCACTGCGATCAATCATCTGTCAATTCAGACAATCAGACGTTAGAATCCCTTCTACAATCAATGCATTGAAGAATTGAACTCCAGTGAACAAATGCTGGTGTGTTCTCAACTCCCCGGTTCCAGTGGATTTCAGTGAGTTACAACAGAAAACTTCATTTCAGACACAAAACACATTTCCAGCTGGGATGAGATAATTCTTCATCTCCAAGGATTGACAACAGATGTGTCGGTCTTGCAAAGGAAATATTTGGCCACTCCTTATATATCCGGAAAGAGACAGCCCATGCATAAGTGTTCTGCCATTTCAAACCTGTAAAAATATTTGAAAGGACATCAATAGGTGAAGGACAGTTTTTCAGGTGAGATTTTAGTCTGTGGTGAGAAAATAAGAAAAAGGAGTAGGAGAACATCATCTGGCCTGTCTCCACCAACCTGCCTTTTCCCCATCGCCCTTCATTTCCCTACTTTGCAAACATCTATCCAACCTTGTCTCAAATGCATTTACTGAGGTAGCCTCCACTGCTTCATTGGGCAAAGAATCCACCGATTCACCTCCCTCAGGGAAAAGCAGTTCTTCAGCTCCATCCCAAATGCCCAAAAGTGATGTGGTCTAGTTCTAGTCTCACCTACCAGTGGAAACAACCTTCCTGCCTCTATCTTATCTATCTGATTCATAATTTTACATTTTTTTATAAGATCTTCTCTCAATGTGAGCTCTGGCATCATATTACCCAGTTCATCTCAAGCTGAGATATACTGCAGGCTACTGTGGGAAGCGAGGGAGGAGATTGCTGAGCATCTGGCGATGATCTTTTTATCATCAATAGGGATGGGAGAAGCACCCGAGGATTGTTCAAGAAAGGGAGTAGAGGTAACCCAGGAAATTATAGACCAGTGAGTATTGCATCAGTCGTGGGCAATTTGTTGGAGAAGATCCTAAGCGGGAGGACTTATGAGCATCAGATTAGGGGTAGTCAGCATGGCTTTGTCAAGGGCAGGTCATGCCTTACCAACCTGATTGAACTCTTTGGGGATGTAACATTGATGAAGGTAGAACATTGGATGTAGTGTACGTGGTTTTCAGTAAGACTTTTGATAAGTTTCCCCATACGAGGCTCATTGAGAAAGTAACGAGGAAGGATCCAAGGAGAGCTGCTTTGCGGATCCACAACTGGCTTGGCCACAGAAGGCAAAGAGTGGTTGTCGATGGTCTGTATTCTGCATTGAGGATGTGACCAGTGATATTCTGCAGCGATCTGTTCTGGGACCCCTCCTCTCTCCTCATTCTGACTTTTAAAAATGACCTTGATGAGGAAGTAGAAGGGTGGGTGTGTAAGTTTGTCGATGACACAAATGTAGTGGGAACTGTAGTGTCACAGTAGAGCGTTACATCGATAGGATGTAGAACTGGACTGAGAATTGGCAGATGGAGTTCAACCTGGTGGTTCATTTCGGTAGGTCCAATTTGAAGACAGAATACAATATTAATGATAGGACCCTTGGCAGTTTGGAGGATCAGCGAGATCTTGGGATCTGTGTCAATAGTTCATGCAGAGCTGCTACGCAGCTGGACAATGTTTTTAAGAAGGCCTTCATCAGCCATGGGACTGAGTTCAAAAGCGGTGAGGTACTATTACAGATATAAAAGGCCTTCGTTAGGCCCTACTTTTAGCACTGTGTTCAATTCTGATCACCTCACTACTGGAAAAAATGCTCTAAATAGGGTGCAGAGGAGATTTACAAGGATGTTGCTTGGATTGGAGAACATGCCTTATAATAATAGGTTGAGTAAACTTTGGAGTGATGGAAAATGAGAGGTGACCTGAGAGAGTTGTATAAGATGATGAGAGGCATTGATCGTCTGGATAGCCAGACGTTTTTTCCCAGGGCTGAGCTAGCTAACATGCGGGGGCATAGTTTTAAGGTGCTTGGAAGTAGGTACAAGGGGGATACCAGAGGTAATTTTTTCGCACAGAGAGTGGCGGGTGCATGGAATGCACTGCCAGCGACGGTGGTAGAGGCGGATACAATCAGGGTCTTTTCAGACACTGTTAGGAACGTACGTGGAGCTTAGAATAATAGAGGTCTATGTGGTAGTCAAACTCTAGACAGTTTCAAGAGTAGGTTTTATGGTCAGCATGATATTGTGGGCCGAAGGGCCTGTAATGTATTGCAGACTTCTGTTTCTATGTTTATATATGAACTCCTCATCTTCTAACATGTCACGGATCAGGCATCCTGACTGACCAACAAATTTCCTGACTGTAAACACAAAGTACACTGCAGATGCTGTGGTCAAATCAAGACGTACAAAAATGCTGGATGAACTCAGCAGGTCGGGCAGCATCCGTTGAAAGAACGTTGACTGCTTCTTTCGACGGATGCTGGCCGACCTGCTGAGTTCATCCAGCTTTTCTGTACGTCTAAATTCTCTGACTGTATTCCCTCTGTATGAGAATAGGCTATTTTTGCCTTCAATCAACCTGTGTCTTGGCTCAATTTGTCCTGATTTTTGGTATCATTTCAAGCGCTGGTCATGCTCCACAACACAACAAAGTGAACTTGTTACTACATGTCGGATCCTGGAGATTTTCTAATTACTGGGATCCCCTCCCACCCCGAGCTGATTGACAGTGATGAACCCATCGATGGCAATGGCTATGAAGGGGAGGGCAGTAGTTATTCTCATTGGTGTGTGGCACCTTTGTGGTGTGCAAGCTACAAGTCACTTGTCATCAAGAACAAGGTGTTTCATATCGTTATTTACACGGAGAACTAAAGCTGACGGGAGGATTTCTTTTTGCCATACAGTACTAATTTACATTTCCACTGACTGGAAGGTAGACTCTTCATCCAAGAGTAACTGGACACTATATTTTTGTTCCGAGGTACTGATCCTCGGATTGACATGGCTGGAGGTATTGGAGTATAAAAGTATAAACTTTAACTATGAAGTCAGTTATTTGCTATGCATGTACTCAACTGAGTAGAATGAAATCTTAGGAATGTAGAAGACAATGGTGTGTTAATGAGAGGTAGCTAAAGAACTAAAGAAATGTAGATTAGAACATTGCTCAGTTCTGAGTTTATTATTTTCTATGCATGTATCCAATTTGGTAGGAGACCGAAGTCTTAAAAATGTAGAAGACAATGGTGTGTTAAAGAAAGGTAGCTAAGAGATGTAGATTAGAACATAATTAAGTCACATAATCCTAGGACTATTATTTGCTATGCATGTATCCAATTTGGTAGGAGACCGAAGTCTTAAAAATGTAGAAGACAATGGTGTGTTAATGAGAGGTAGCTAAGAGATGTAGATTAGAACATGATTAAGCCAATTGATAGGAACAAAAGGGACATGATGTACGTGCAGTACGTGCAATAGGCAACTAGAGATTGCTATAAAAACTGCTGTGTCCGGGGGTCGGGGGGCAATCAGCGACTAGCTCAATGACTGTCTCAGCTTTGATTTGCAGATTAAAGTTTAACCCTTCTTGAAGAATCTTCTGCGTCTCTTGGTCAATTGTGAGGCACGAAAAACCACGGCAGAGGTCGCAGTATTTGCACATATTCTAAGGGGACAATGCTGGCACTGTCACCCATGGCTGCCTCCTTACCCAGCAGACACCAAGAACAAGAAACCTGTCTATCCGCGATTCAAGGACCCAGCAATGCGCATGCGCCGGAGAAATGGCGGCGCCGACCGCTCTGAATCAGCCGTTAACTCCCCGTCACTCGGGTAAATCGTGGGGCTGAGAGAGACGGAAAGGACTGGGACTGTCCTGAGGTGCCGGACCAGTGTGGACGCAGCTCATAGTAATGTTCCTTCAATCGCGGTGCAGACGCCGGTAATTAAGTTCCCACCCGCGGCCCTGCTCCTACCTGCGTCCGATCCCTGCGAGCCTCTCATCTACTGAGCGCATGCGTAATATTCGCGATCGGCTGTGACGCACACGCATGCGCATTTGTTTAAACAGGATTAGAAAAAAATCTGCAGATGTGGAAATCCAAAACAACACCCACAAAATGCTGGAGGAACTCAGGGGGGGCAGAAAGCAACGATGGAGGGGAGAGAACAGTCGGCGTTTCAGACCGAGACCCTTCTTCAGAACCGGAAAGGAAGGGAGGGAGAAAGAATGTGGGGTGGAGGGGAGGTGATACATCAGATTAGTCGGGCGTGAAGTAAAGAGTTGGGAAAATTGATGAAAGAGATAAAGGACTGCAGAATAATCACGATGATGTTGATAATAATAAATAAATACATTATTGATCCCGAGTGGGGAATTCTTTCGTTACAGCAGCGACATTTAGAAACACAATTAGCAGTGTGCAGACTTTACTAAAAATAAACCGGGAATAATAATATACACAATAATACTGCACCAATGCGTAATAATAATGTATGAAATAAAAATGCAGAGACTGTTGATCTCTGAAGTGTGTTCTCCTGTCGCAGAAAGATGAACTGTTGAATATGCGTATTGCCGTTGATCCCAAAGATTTTCTGTAAAGGCGTCAAATGATATGGGGAGAAGGCAGGAGAACGAGGTTGAGAAGGAAAATAAAAGACACTGGCACTGTCAAGCACAGACAGATGGGACAGACTCAGACAGGGGTTCTTGTTTGGCACAGAGCTGTGGGGCTGAACACCGGTTCGTTTTCCACTCTCGGACCTTCACTGAGACCATTTCTCATCAGTACATGTTTTACTTGGAAGTTTCTGGCCTTAACTTATTTTTAATTCATCTCAGAACAATTCTCAACAAAATCTTTATTAGGTGAATCTTAAGACAGATTGTTCTATAATTTTCACAGTCAATAATGCCAGGAATTCTTGGCAGAGCTATAAGTACAGATTTCAAGCGATCATCAGGCAATACAGCAGACTCATATATGCCATTAAACAGTTCAAAAAGAATATCTATGCCCAGATCTTCTAGGGCTTGTAAGCTGAGGTTTCCTCAAGTCCAGTGGCTTTACCACGTTTCATGCTTTACATTGCTTTAGTTTTTTCTTCTTTGGTAATAGGTGGGCCAGAATTAGGGTGTTTAATATCTGGGGGTTCCCCTCTATTATCCTCAGACAGCTGCTCTATATACTGAATCCTCCTCCCAAATACTTCATCTGGATCTGTCTGCTGATCTTATGCATTCTGTAGAGGAGGTTTTCTTAATTCCCTAATTTCCTTAATTTTCTTGTCCATTTCTTTGCCGTTGTTAATATGGCCTTCTGCTTCATTGCATTTTTTAAAAATTTTATTTAATTGCGTTTTTAAGTAATTACAAGTGTGGAAAAAAATGTATATATCCCTTCCCCCCTCCCTTAACCCCTCCCCCTAACTTCCCTATATAAAAAAAAGAGAAAGTAAGAAAGAAAAAAAAAGAAAGAGTGCCTGGTTGTTGGAAGATCTCCACATGCTCCATGGAGTTCTTAATAACTTTAGTATATATATTTATTTCTTTCCCCAAGTAACCAATCGTTTCATCTTCAGAGCACCTATATATTTAGTCCTGTCTTTTGTAAATAAGGGCACCAAATTTTCAAAAATGTTTCATATTTATCTCTTAAATTATAAGTAATTTTCTCTAATGGAATACAACCATAGATTTCTTTCTTCCAACAATCTATACTTAAATATGTATCTGATTTATAAGTAACTGCAATAGCCTTTTTGGCTACTGCCAGTGCAATTTTTATGAATTCTTTCTGATATTTATTTAGTTTGAGTTTCGGTTTTATCCCTTCAATATCACCTAGTAAAAGTAATATTGGATTATGAGGAAGTTGTATTCCCGTAATTTGTTCCAGTAAAAGTCTTAAATTTGTCCAAAAAGGTTGAATTTTAGAACAAGACCATGTCGAATGTAAAAATGTACCAGTTTCTTGGTTACATCGGAAACACTGATCAGATAAACTTGGATTTAATTTATTTATTTTTTGTGGTGTAATATATAATTGATGTAGAAAGTTATATTGCACTAATCTTAACCGAACATTTATTGTATTTGTCATACTATCAAGACATCGTCTTGACCAATTTGTTTCTTCAATTTTAATATTCAAATCACTTCCCCATTTTTGTCCTGACTTATGGACTCCTTGTTTAATTGCCTGTTTTTGAATCAAATTATACATACAAGATATAAATTTTTTAATATTTCCTTTTTGAATTAAAATTTCTATTTCATTAGATTTCGGCAATAACATTGTTTGACCTAGTTTTTCTCTTATATAAGCCCTTAGTTGAAAGTAACAAAAAAGAGTGTTGTTTGATACTTTATATTTATTCTTTAATTGATCGAATGACACTAATATACCTCCTTCAAAACAATCTCCTATGTATCTATCCCTTTTTGAAACCAATTATATAAAAGTTGATTGTCCATTGTAAAAGGAATAAGTCTATTTTGAATTAAAGATCTCTTTGCTAATAAAGATTTTTTTGTCTCATCATCAACATTTATCTTATTCCATAAATCAATCAAATGTTTTAATATAGGAGATTCTTTCTTTTCCCGTATCCATTTGGATTCCCATTTATATATAAAATCTTCTGGTACGTTTTCTCCTATTTTATCTAGTTCTATTCTAATCCATGCCGGTTTATCTTTCTCAAAAAAAGATGCAATAAATCTAAGTTGATTTGCTTTATAATAATTCTTAAAATTTGGAAGTTGTAACCCTCCTAGATCAAATTTCCATGTCAATTTTTCCAACGATATTCTTGATATCTTACCTTTCTAGAGAAACTTCCTCACATATTTGTTTAACTCTTGAAAAAACTTCTGGGGTAATCGTATTGGTAATGATTGAAATAAATATTGTAGTCTAGGGAATATATTCATTTTTATAGTATTTACTCTACCTACTAATGTTATTGGTAATGCCATCCATTTATCAAGATCTTCCTGAATTTTTTTCAAAAGTGGTGAATAATTTAATTTGTATAAGTTTTTTATATCATTATCAACTCTTATACCTAAATATTTTATACCATTTGCCGGCCATCTAAATTGAGGTTATTAATCGACATTGACTATAGTCTCCATTAGTAAGAGGTAAAATTTCACTTTTATCCCAATTTACTTTATAACCTGATATTTTCCAATATTAGATAGATAGATAGATAGATACTTTATTCATCCCCATGGGGAAATTCAACTTTTTTTCCAATGTCCCATACACTTGTTGTAGCAAAACTAATTACATACAATAATTAACTCAGTAAAAAAATATGATATGCATCTAAATCACCATCTCAAAAAGCATTAATAATAGTTTTTAAAAAGTTCTTAAGTCCTGGCGGTAGAATTGTAAAGCCTAATGGCATTGGGGAGTATTGACCTCTTCATCCTGTCTGAGGAGCATTGCATCGATAGTAACCTGTCACTGAAACTGCTTCTCTGTCTCTGGATGGTGCTATGTAGAGGATGTTCAGAGTTATCCATAATTGACCGTAGCCTACTCAGCGCCCTTCGCTCAGCTACCGATGTTAAACTCTCCAGTACTTTGCCCACGACAGAGCCCGCCTTCCTTACCAGCTTATTAAGACGTGAGGCGTCCCTCTTCTTAATGCTTCCTCCCCAACACGCCACCACAAAAAAGAGGGCGCTCTCCACAACTGACCTATAGAACATCTTCAGCATCTCACTACAGACATTGAATGACGCCAACCTTCTTAGGAAGTACAGTCGACTCTGTGCCTTCCTGCACAAGGCATCTGTGTTGGCAGTCCAGTCTAGCTTCTCGTCTAACTGTACTCCCAGATACTTGTAGGTCTTAACCTGCTCCACACATTGTCCATTAATGATCACTGGCTCCATATGAGGCCTAGATCTCCTAAAGTCCACCACCATCTCCTTGGTCTTGGTGATATTGAGACGCAGGTAGTTTGAGTTGCACCATATCACAAAGTCCTGTATCAGTTTCCTATACTCCTCCTCCTGTCCATTCCTGACACACCCCACTATGGCCGTGTCATCAGCGAACTTCTGCACATGGCAGGACTCTGAGTTATATTGGAAGTCTGATGTGTACAGGGTGAACAGGACCGGAGAGAGTACGGTTCCCTGCGGCGCCCCTGTGCTGCTGACCACAGTGTCAGACCTACAGTCTCCGAACCGCACATACTGAGGTCTATCTGTCAAGTAGTCCACTATCCAATCCACCATGTGAGAGTCTACTCCCATCTCCGTTAGTTTGTGCCTTAAGATCTTGGGCTGGATGGTGTTAAAGGCACTAGAGAAGTCAAGGAATGTAATCCTCACAGCACAACTGACCCCCTCTAGGTGAGAGAGTGATTTGTGCAGCAAATACGTGATAGCATCCTCCACTCCCACCTTCTCCTTATATGCAAACTGAAGAGGATCCTGGGCGTGCCTGGTTTGTGGCCTCAGATTCTGTATTATCAGCCGCTCCATGGTCTTCATCACGTGCGACGTCAAGGCAACAGGTCTGAAGTCATTCAACTCCTTTGGTTGTGGTTTCTTCGGTACCGGGACAATACGGGATGTTTTCCACTGTCTGGGTACTCTTCTCTGCTCCAGGCTCATGTTGAAGATGCGCTGTAGTGGTTCTCCCAGCTCAGTAGCACAGGCCCTCAGTAATCATGGGGAAACTCCATCCGGTCCAGCCGCCTTGCTGGTACAGATCTTCCTCAGTTGACCTTCCACCTGTGCAGCCGTAATTCTGGGCGTGGGCAAGGTCTCCTGTGAGTGGCTATTTTCCTGTGAGGGAAGTAAGCCTGGTGAGGATGAGATTGTGCTGTCGAACCTGTTGAAGAAGTTGTTCAGCTGGTTCGCTTTCTCCACATCTCCACTTATGTTCGCCCTCCGCTTTGCACCGCATCCGGTGATGATCTTCTTCCCATCCCACACCTCCTTCATGCTTTTTTTCTGCAGCTTTTGTTCTAGCTTCCTCCTATACTGCACCTTTGCCCCCCTTATCTGTACTCTTAGTTCCTTCTGAACTCTTTTAAGCTCCAACCGATCACCATCTTTAAAGGCCCTCTTCTTCTGGTTTAGGAGGCCTTTGATGTGACTAGTGATCCAGGGCTTATTATTGGGATAGCAGCGAACAGTTCTAACAGGGACAACTGCATCCACACAAAAGTTAATATAGTCCGTTGTGCATTCAGTGACCTATAATCTTCTAATCTATAAGATAATTTACATAATGAATGTAATGGATCTGTTAAATAAAGAAGAACATCATCAGCAAATAAATTAATCTTGTATTCTTCCTGAATAACTCTGAAACCCTTAATATCTGGGTCCATTCTTATTAATTCAGCTAATGGCTCTATTGCCAACACAAACAAAGCAGGTGATAATGGACAACCTTGCCTAGTTGATCTTGTTAACTGAAATGGTGTCGAAATTTGACCATTTGTCACTACTTTAGCTTTGGGATTAGTATTTAAGGTTTTAATCCATTTTATAAATGATGTTCCTAATCCATATTTTTCCAATACCTTAAATAAAAAATCCCATTCCAATCTATCAAATGCTTTTTCTGCATCTAAAGCAACTGCCACACTCGTTTCCTCCCTCTTTTGCGCTAAATGGATTATACTAATTAACCCGGTTACATTATCTGCCGATTGTCTATTTTTGATAAATCCTGTTTGATCCATATGCACTAATTTTGATAAGCATTTAGATAATCTATTAGATAAGATTTTTGCTATTATTTTATAATCAGTATTTAATAAAGAAATAGGTCTATATGATGCTGGCTTTAAAAGATCTCTATCTTTTTTTGGCAATACTATTAAAATATCTGTTGAAAAAGATTCTGGAAGTCTATGCGTTCTTTCCGCTTGATTTATTAACTCCATAAAGGGAGAAATTAATAAATCTTTAAACTTTTTATAATATTCAGGCGGAAAACCATCTTCTCCTGGAGATTTATTACTTTGAAGTGATCCCAGAGCTTCTTCAACCTCCTTCAATATAAAAGGCATACCTAATCCCTTCTGTTCTTCCGTATTTAATTTTGGAAGAGTTATTTGTGCTAAAAATCTTTCTATCTTAACATCATCATTTTTTGATTCTGATTTATACAGCTCAGAATAAAAATTCTTAAAAGCCTCATTAATTTCTAGAGGCTTATAAGTAACTTTATTCACTTTTGTTCGGATTGCATTTATTGTTTTAAAAATCTGATCTGTTTTTAACTGGCATGCAAGGACCTTATGTGATCTTTCACCTAGTTCATAATATCTCTGTTTAGTTCTCATAATTGCTTTTTCTGTTCGATATGTCTGGAGTGTATTATATTTTAACTTCTTATTAATAAGTTGTCTTCGTTTTTCTTCTGTCATATTTCTTTGAGATTCTTTTTCTAATTTTATAATCTCTTTTTCCAATTGATCTATTTCTATCATATATTCCTTCTTAATTTTAGAAGTATAACTTATTATCTGACCTCTCAAATATGCCTTCATTGCTTCCCACAATATAAATTTATCATCATCTGAATGTAAATTTGTATCTAAAAAGAACTGAATCTGCTTTTTCATAAAATCACAAAAATCTTGATGTTTTAGTAGAATTGAGTTAAATCTCCATCTATAAATTGATTCCTCTTTATCTATCATTATCATTGTCATTATTAAAGGAGAGTGATCAGACAATATTCTTGCTTTATATTCCACATTTTTCACTCTATCTTGAATATTCGTTGATAATAGGAAAAAATCTATCCTTGAGTATGTTTAATGTCTATTTGAATAAAATGAATAATCTCTTTCTTTTGGATTGATTCTTCTCCATATATCAATCAAATTTAAGTCTTTCATCAATGATAGAGTTAATTTTGCTACTTTTGATTTTGTAATAGCCTTTATTGATCTATCTAAAACTGGATCTAGACAAAAATTAAAATCTCCACCTATTAATATTTTATCATGTGCGTTAGCCAAATTCAAAAAGACCTCCTGTATAAATTTTACATCATTTTCATTTGGTGCATAAATATTCATAAGAGTACATAGTTCTGAAAAAATTTGACAATGTATAATTAAATATCTTCCTGCCGAATCAATTAATACATTTTGTATTTTAATTGGTAAATTTTTATTAACCAAAATTGCAACTCCTCTCGCCTTTGAGTTAAATGAAGCTGCAATAACATTTCCAACCCAGTCTCTTTTTAATTTCTGATGTTCTATGTCCGTTAAATGAGTTTCTTGTAGGAAAGCTATATCTATTTTCCTTTTTTTTAATATATGTTAAAATTCTTTTTCTTTTTACTGGTCCATTAAGCCCATTAACATTAAAACTTAAAAAATTCAATAAATTATTCATTGTTTTTAATTATGTTACTCCAATCTATAATAATACCTAATCTTTCAACTTTCGTGGTATCCTGGGAAATCTTTTTAGAAGTCTCCATGTTGCTATGTGTGTCCCCACCAATAATCCAGGCAAAAAATAGAAGATAAATAGAGTATAAGGAAAAAAACAAAATACCCCCCTACTAATGTTGTGAAAGAAAAAAAAAACACAACATTACCCCCCTCTGTTGTACGGGTCATGGCAATCGCCATGATTACACACGTGAATCCCGTAGTAACCGATTCAATGCTCCCCAGCCCCCCCGCAACGTAAAAAGTATATATATATAAGAAAAGAAAAAACATATTATTCTCAATTAACATTTCTAAAATTTTACTTTTCTCCCTTGTATCATCCTTAAATGTCCATCAGTTCCATTCACTATCTCTGTCTTTGTCTTTAACCATTGCGTTTATAAATCTCTACGTTTAATTAGCGAATAGATGGAAGTTTTTGTGCGAACACCTCCGCATCTCGATAATCGGGAAAAAATCTTTTTCCCTCTTCCAAAAAATTTATCAGTGTTGCTGGGTGACGCATTAAAAATTTGTGACCTTTTTCCCATAAGACTTCTTTTGCTGAATTAAATTCTTTCTTTCTCTTCAAAAGGTTATAACTTATATCAGGATAAAAAAGAACTTGTTTCTCTGCTATCATCAATGGACCCTTTCTTCTTTTGGCACCTTGGGCAGCGGCCCTCAAAATCTTTTCTTTATCCTGGTATCTTAAACATCTTATCAAAATTGATCACGGATTTTGATCATCTTGAGATCTTGGCCTTAAGGCTCTGTGCACCCTTTCAATCTCAATTGAAGTTTCTTCACCCATTTCCAATTTTTCAGGGATCCATTTTTGAAAAAAAATTATTGGGTCTTCTCCTTCGGTACCTTCCTTAAGTCCAACAATTTTAATAATGTTACGTCTACTAAATCAGAAGAAGAGGGCCTTTAAGGATGGTGATCGGTTGGAGCTTAAAAGTGTTCAGAAGGAACTCAGAGTACAGATAAGGGGGGCAAAGGAGCAGTATAGGAGGAAGCTAGAACAAAAGCTGCAGAACAAAAGCATGAAGGAGGTGTGGGATGGGATGAAGATCATCACCGGAAGCGGAGGGCAAACATAAGCGGACATGTGGAGAAAGAGAACCAGCTGAACAACTTCTTCAATAGGTTCGACAGCACAATCTCATCCTCACCGCAGAACTCCACACCAGGCTTGTCTTTCTACTCGTCCTCCCTCTTACTTCCCTCACAGGAAAATAGCCACTCACAGGAGACCTTGCCCACGCCCAGGATTACGGGCTGCACAGGTGGAAGGTCAACTGAGGAAGATCTGTACCAGCAAGGCGGCTGGACCGGATGGAGTATCCCCACGATTACTGAGGGCCTGTGCGACTGAGCTGGGAGAACCCCTACAGCGCATCTTCAACATGAGCCTGGAGCAGAGAAGAGTACCCAGACAGTGGAAAACATCCTGTATTGTCCCGGTACCAAAGAAACCACAACCAAAGGAGTTGAATGACTTCAGACCTGTTGCCTTGACGTCGCACGTGATGAAGACCATGGAGCGGCTGATAATACAGAATCTGAGGCCACAAACCAGGCACGCCCGGGATCCTCTTCAGTTTGCGTATAAGGAGAAGGTGGGAGTGGAGGATGCTATCACGTATTTGCTGCACAAATCCCTCTCTCACCTGGATGGGGTCAGTGGTGCTGTGAGGATTACATTCCTGGACTTCTCTAGTGCCTTTAACACCATCCAGCCCAAGATCTTAAGGCACAAACTAACAGAGACGGGAGTAGACTCTCACATGGTGGATTGGATAGTGGACTACTTGACAGATAGACCTCAGTATGTGCGGTTGGGAGACTGTAGGTCTGACACGGTGGTCAGCAGCACAGGAGCGCCGCAGGGGACCGTGCTCTCTCCGGTCCTGTTCACCCTGTACACATCAGACTTCCAATATAACTCAGAGTCCTGCCATGTGCAGAAGTTCGCTGATGACACGGCCATAGTGGGGTGTGTCAGGAATGGACAGGAGGAAGAGTATAGGAAACTGATACAGGACTTTGTGATATGGTGCAACTCAAACTACCTGCGTCTCAATATCACCAAGACCAAGGAGATGGTGGTGGACTTTAGGAGATCTAGGCCTCATATGGAGCCAGTGATCATTAATGGAGAATGTGTGGAGCAGGTTAAGACCTACAAGTATCTGGGAGTGCAGTTAGACGAGAAGTAGACTGGACTGCCAACACAGATACCTTGTGCAGGAAGGCACAGAGTCGACTGTACTTCCTTAGAAGGTTGGCGTCATTCAATGTCTGTAGTGAGATGCTGAAGATGTTCTATAGGTCAGTTGTGGAGAGCGCCCTCTTCTTCGTGGTGGCGTGTTGGGGAGGCAGCATTAAGAAGAGGGACGCCTCACGTCTTAATAAGCTGGTAAGGAAGGCGGGCTCTGTCGTGGGCAAAGTACTGGAGAGTATAACATCGGTAGCAGAGCGAAGGGCGCTGAGTAGGCTACGGTCAATCATGGAAAACCCTGAACATCCTCTACATAGCACCATCCAGAGACAGAGAAGCAGTTTCAGCGACAGGTTGCTATCGATGCAATGCTCCTCAGACAGGATGAAGAGATCAATACTCCCCAATGCCATTCGGCTTTACAATTCAACCGCCAGGAGGAAGATATGTTAAAGTGCCGGGGTTAGGACTCATTGTATTTAAGTAAACTACTTAAGAACTTTTTAAAAGCTATTTATTAATGCTTTTTGAGAGGGTGATTTTAGATGCATATCATATTTTTACTGAGTTAAGTATTGTATGTAATTAGTTTTGCTACAATAAGTGTATGGGACATTGGAAAAAATGTTGAATTTCCCCATGGGGATGGATAAAGTATCTATCTATCTATCTATCTATCTATCTATCTATCTATCTATCTACTAAAATTTTCAAGCTTATCAATTTTTTCCACGAGTTGTTTTCTTTCTGATGTCCAGGCATTATTATCAACTTCCATTTCCTTCATTCTTCCATCCACGTCTTCCATTTTAATTTCCAAATCTGTAATTTTCTTTTCCATTTTTTCTTGTTTCTTTGTCATTTTATCAAACATAGCCTCCATATTTATTATTTTTTCTTTAATTACTTTTTGGTTACTTTTAATGCATTTAATTTATGCATTATTTGCCTCAAAGTCTTTTTTATATTTTCAGAGGAATTTTCATCTCCATCTTCGTCTGATTAAGGGATGTCACGTGATGACGTAGGATCGAGACGCTGGAACCCAGCCCTCCCGTAAAAAAATCAATAAATTAATGTTTAAATGAAGAAAAAGTAGTCAATATTTTCATAAGGTTACTTATAAACTTCTCCGGCTTGTTTTAAGCTATGCCTCATAAACAGAGGACGAAGAAAGATACTACCGCGAAGACAGCTCAAGTTCGAAAAGAATCAAGGCCTACTTCTACCGAAGAACCGCGGACTCAGGTACAACACATCACTGTCGAAACAGAACAGGAAACTGCGGCAGCATCGGCCATTTCTAAAGGAAAGGATCAACGAGAACGGCGCAAGCGTAAAAGAACGAGCATGCGCAAACGAGAGCAACCAGAACTACAAATTTCAGCTGCGACTTCAACTGAGAGTGACTTCATTGCATTTTTGATTTAACCATTCTTCCTTTGCAATATTGCGCACTTGTCTGTTTAGCTCGCTGAATTGCACTTCATTATTCTTCACTAACCTTCTTTGTTCTATCAGATGTAGAATTTCTTGGGTTATCCACCCCTTGTTGGTGTGTTGTGTTTCTTGTATTTGGATTATCTCCCCTGCGGATTGTAGTATAGAATATTTAAATCTGTCCCAAATAGGTGTTGTTTCGTTTTCGTTGAGGTGTTCTTCTACAGCTGTCTTGAATTGTTGCTAAGTATGCTATCTTTTTTTTTTGTTCTCCCAACACCGACTTCTCTTTTTTCCACGTTTCAGTTTCTTTAATTTTGTTTTGATGGTAGCTATTACTGGATGGTGATCTGAACAACAGTCTACTCCTGAGTAGGATTTAGAATTTGTGATATTATTTCTAAAGGGTTCATTGACGGTAATTAAATCTATTTGATTCCTTGTTCTATCTGCAGGGCTAATCCAAGTACACAATCTACGTGGATGGTTTTTATACCAAGTATTGGTGGTCACTTGGTTGTATCTGACACATCAGTCAGTAAACCTGTTTTCAATTTTCTCCCCTAGTCCAAAGGGTCCTATAATATTATCAACCGTTTTCTGTCCAACTTTGGCGTTAAAATCTCCCATGACTAGTTTTATATCCTGAGATTTACATTGCCCTGTCGAGATCTTCATAAAACTTGTTATTATCCTCTTTGTCCCCATCATTTGTTGGTGCGTAGGCTTGGATTATGCTAATGTTAAAAGGGTTAACCCTTAATTTAACTAAAAGCAGCGATCGGAAATCGCCCAATATGGCATAAGACATTTTGATACTTTGTATTATTTCAAATTCTCACTAAACACTGACGGAAGGGAAGAACAACTACTTCATAATTCATATTGGAACCAAACGGCGGTGGTAAAAACTGATAATAATATAAGTAGTTGGACTAAAATTTAAAGAGGATTTAGACAGAGATGCGTTGCCTCATTGGAATTTTTAAATATCGATAGTGAAATGATTCTCAGAGAAATAGAAGACCCAGATGGGATAAAAATTTGAGGTGTTAACATCAACAATATAAGATATGCGGACGATACCACCCTAATAGCAAGTGCTACAGAAGACCTACAAATCCTCCTACCCAAAGTAATGCAAACAAGTGCAGATTCTGGTCTAACCATCAACTGTAAAAAAAAAGTATGGTAACATCGAAACAGCAGGATACTCCCAACGGCAAGTTGTACATCGGTAACCAAGAGGTTGAACAAAAGGCCAGTTTCAATTACCTTGGTAGCTTTACATTGTTACTTGTTATTCGTTATTCAAATAACAAGCCATAGGTAACAAAGGACTTTAAGGACATCCTGAATACTAATAAAGAGGGCGTTTGGAGATGGAAATAGGGAGGAGCTGAGGACAATACAGAGGGACCTGAAAGCCAAGTTCAGGGAGGTTAAAGACAGGTATAGGAGGAAGCTTGAGTGGAAACTCCAGCAGAACAACACGAGAGTGGTCTGGAGTGGGATGAGGACCATCACTGGGTTCCGGCAAACTAGCAACAGAGGAGCTGAAGGCAGTGTGGACAGGGCCAAAAAACGTAACCTGTTCTTCAACAGATTTGACACTGTGGCCTCTGCCCATCCCCCACGATTCATCTGTTATCAACCCCCAACCAACACATACTCCACTCTCGCCTCCTACCCCTCCTCACAGCCTCCCACCCTGCTCTCATGACTACATCCCTCCCCCACCTGAAACCACCATGATGGGCTTCAGAGCTGAACAGGTGAGAAGACATCTGAAACCTCTCCACCCACAAGCAAGGCTGCAGGCCTGGATGGTGTCAGCCCCAGGGTGATCAAAGCCTGTGCCCCCCAGCTATTTGGGGTACTACACCATGTCTTCAACCTGAGCCTGAGTCTCCAGAGGGTTCCTGTGCTGTTGAAGCCGTCCTGCCTCGTCCCTGTACCGAAGGCACCGTGCCCCAGTGGCTCCAATGACTACAGACCGGTGGCATTGACCTCCCACATCATGAAGACCCTGGAGAGACTTGTTCTAGAGCAGCTCCGACCTATGGTTAGGCCACACTTAGACCCCCTCCAGTTTGCCTATCAGCCCCGACTAGGATTCGAGGAAGCCATCATGTACCTGCTGAACCGTGTCTACGCCCACCTGGACAAGCCGGCGAGCACTGTGATGCTCATGTCTTTTGACTTCTCCAGTGCGTTCAACACCATCCGCCCTGCTCTGCTGGGTGAGAAGCTGACAGTGATGCAGGTGGATGCTTCCCTGGTGTCATGGATTATTGATTACCTGACTGGCAGACCACAGTACGTGCGCTTGCAACTCCGTGTGTCAGACAGAGTGGTCAGCAGCACTGGGACTCCAAAGGGGACTATCCTGTCTCCCTTTCTCTTCACCATCTACACCTCGGACTTCAACTACTGCACAGAGTCTTGCCATCTTCAGAAGTTTTTTGATGACTCTGCCATAGTTGGATGCATCAGCAAGGGAGATCAGGCTGAGTGCAGGGTTACGGTGGGAAACTTTGTTACATGGTGCAAGCAGAATACTCTGCAGCTTAATGTGAAAAAGACTAAGGAGCTGGTGGTGGACCTGAGGAGGGCTAAGGCACCGGTGACCCCTGTTTCCATCCAAGGAGTCAGTGTGGACATGGTGGAGGATTACAAGTACCTGGGGATACGAATTGACAATAAACTGGACTGGTCAAAGAACACTGAGGTTGTCTACAAGAAGGGTCAGAGCCGTCTCTATTTCCTGAGGAGGCTGAGGTCCTTTAACATCTGCCGGACGATGTTGAAGATGTTCTACGAGTCTGTAGTGGCCAGTGCTATCATGTTTGCTGTTGTGTGCTGGGGCAGCAGGCTGAAGGTAACAGACACCAACAGTCAACAAACTCATTTGTAAGGCCAGTGATGTTGTGGGGGTGGAACAGGACTCTCTGACGGTGGTGTCTGAAAAGAGGATGCTGTCCAAGTTGCATGCCATCTTGGACAATGTCTCCCATCCACTCCATAATGTACTGGTTAGGCACAGGAGTACATTCAGCCAGAGACTCATTTCACCGAGATGCATAGGAAGTCATTCCTGCCTGTGGCCATCAAACTTTACAATTCCTCCCTCGGAATGTCAGCCGATCTGAGCCAATAGGCTGGTCCTGGACTTATTTCCACTTGGCATAATTTACTTAGTATTATTTCATTACTTCTGGTTTTATTTTGCTATATTTCTACTCTATTCTTGGTTGGTGCAACTGTAACAAAAACCAATTTCCCTCGGGATCAATAATGTATGTCTGTCTATCTGTCTATATCACAAGATGCTGGAAGTAAAGAAGAAATAAAAAGTAGAATTGGTATTACCAAAACCAACTTCCAAAAAACGATTTTTACCAACAGACACAATTCTATGATAACACGGTTTAGGCTACTAAAATGTGACATCTGGTCAATCTTGCTGTATGCTTCAGAAACATGGACTGGAAACACCAGAACTCCAAAGAAACTTCGAAGCAACAGAAATGCGGTTTCTTAGAAGAATGCTGAAAATATCATATAAAGGTAGGGTAACTAATGAGATAATTCTCCAACGTGCCCATACAAAAAGCTCTTTAATAAGAACTTTAAGTGAGTGGAAACTTAAAATACTGCAAAATTAAATGGGACCAATTCCAAAGGGGGGTGTGGTGGGTGAGTCTGGGACTTTGTGAGGGAGCCCTAACTCCATCCTCCTCATTCCTCATTCTCCTTTTCCCTTCTCACTCCCCTCCCTCACACTCCACTGCATGTGTCTGTGTGTGAGAGACGGCCTGCGCAGTCGCACTCCATCAACGATGTGCTCTCCCTCCCAACACACTCGCACTCCTCTGTACACAGCAATCCTCACCAGCTCAGAAGATCCAAAAATCTTATACACTCCCTCCTGCACCAACTCCTTAGCCATGTGTTAAACTGTATAATCTTCCGATTCTTGGCACGTGGCACAGATGACAGTCCTGAGATCACAGCCCTGGATGAGCTGCCCGTTAACTTAGCAGCTCACTCCCCGAACTCCCTTTGCAGAACCTCGTTACTCGACCAGATCATATATCAGAACCTTGCATGCAGGAGACCACATGCCATCCTGGAATATCATTCTCACCCACAGGACGTCCTATCAGTTCCCTGAAGGAATGAATAACCTCTGACCACAGCTCGCCTCTTCTCCACCCTTCCCTCCTCAGTCTCAGAGCCAGACTAAGTGCCAGAGACCCTTCTGCTGTGACCTTCCTTTACTTGGTCATCCCCACCATCCCTGACAGTATCTAAATTGATAACTGTGTTGTTCAGGGGGATGGACACAGGGGTAAACTGCTCTCGCTGTTTCCCACTTTACCCTTCCTGACAGTCACCCAGTTTCCTGTGCCGTGCTTCTTGGATGCAACTACCTCTCAAATGTCCTACCTATCACCCCTTCAACCTCCCGAATGATCTGGAGTTCATCCAGTTCCAGCTGCAACTCCTGAATGTGGATTGTTTGGAACTGAAGCTGGATGCCCTTCTCACAGGTGTAGTTATCAGGGACACAGGAGGGACCCCTGCCTTCCCACATCCCGCAAGAGGAGCTTTCCATTAGCCTGCCTGACATCTCCACTGTTCTGAGCAAATGAAAAGGGGGCAAAAAAAATTCTACCTTTGACATGATTTTGCCTTCTCTGACTGAAGGCACTCCTCACTGAAACCTAAAGAGCTAAAGCAGCGAAGTCTCCACTCTGACTCTGTCCACTCCAACAGTGACCGCTCCACTTGCTCCTGCCTGACTTGTTCTTGATAATCAACCCTAAATACAGATTGGCCACTGCTGAAAGCTCAAAAATAACCTGCCCTGAACCACTGCCTTTAATACTCGGTCGGTGAACCTGAGTGAATTACGTCCTCTCAAGCATCTGATCTCTCCGATTATCGATAGGTCAAAGCTTGGTAGGGCAACACAAGGATGAATGACTGATCGAAACCCATCCCACATTCAGAGCAGGTGACCACCCTCCCCACAGTGTGAACCCACCACTGTCTCTGCAGTGTGGATCACTGTGTGAATGCCTTCCCAAAGTCTGAGCAGGTGACCACCCTCCCCACAGTGTGAACCCACCACTGTCTCTGCAGTGTGGATCAGTGTGTATAATGCCTTCCCACAGTCTGAGCAGGTGACCACCCTCCCCACAGTGTGAACCCACCACTGTCTCTGCAGTGTGGATCAGTGTGTGAATGCCTTCCCACAGTCTGAGCAGGTGACCACCCTCCCCACAGCGTGAACCCACCACTGTCTCTGCAGTGTGGATCAGTGTGTGAATGCCTTCCCACAGTCTGAGCAGGTCAACATCCTCTCACTGCTGAAAACAGTCCGGTGTGTCGGTAGGTGAGATGAAAGTGTGAATCCCTTCTGACAATCTGAGGAAGGTGAACAGTTTCTCCCGAGTGTGAACTAACTGATGCTCCTTCAGTTGAGATGGCTGAATGAATCCCTTCCCACAGTCTGAGCAGTCGAATAACTTCTACTCACTGTGAACCTGTTGATGTTTTTAAAAATGAGGTGATTGAGTGAATCCCTTCCCACAATCAGAGCAGATGAACGGCCTTTCCCCAGTGTGAACAAACCGGTGTCTCTGCAGCATGGATGACTGAGTGAATCCCTTCCCACATTCGGAGCAAGTGAATGGCCTGTCCCACGCGTGGACTAACTGATGGGTCAGCAGAGAAGATGACTGGGAGAATCCCTTCCCACAGTCGGAGCAGGTGAACGGCCTGTCTCCAGTGTGAACTCGCTAGTGTGTCTGTAGCATGGATGACAGAGTGAATGCCTTCCCACAGTCTGAGCAGGTGAACGGCCTCTCCCCAGTGTGAAGCCGCTGGTGTTCCAGTAGGTGAGATGATCGACTGAATCTTGTCCCACATTCAGAGCAGCAGAACGGCTTCTCCCCAGTGTGAACTTGCTGGTGGGTGTCTCTGTAGCATGCATGACTGAGTGAAACCATTCCCACAATCTGAGCAGGTGGACAGCCTCTCCCTAGTGTGAATTCGTTGATGCATTTTCAAGTCAGATGACAGTGTGAATTCTTTCCCACAGTCTGAGCAGCTGAATGGCTTCTCCCCAGTGTGAATTCTGTTGTGCTTCAAAAATGTAGATGACCGAGTGAATCCCTTCCCACATTCACAGCAGCTGAATGGTTTCTCCCCAGTGTGAACTCGCTGCTGTACCTTCAGTTGAGAAGACCAAGTGAATTTATTCCCACAGTCAGAGCACGTGAAAGGCCTCTGCCTTGTGTGGACTAACTGGTGTCTCAGCAGGTGTGCTGACTGAGTGAATCCCTTCCCACAGTCGGAACAGGTGAATGGCCTCTCCCCAGTGTGAACTCACTGTTGTCTCTGTAGTGTGGATGAGCGAGTGAATCCCTTCCCACAATCTGAGCAGGTGAATGGCCTCTCCCTGTTGTGAATCCGGTAGTGCTTCACAAGGGTGGATAACTAGGTGAATCCCTTCCTACGTTCACAGCATGTGAATGGCCACTCCCCAGTGTGAACTGACTGGTGTGTCAGTAGGTGAGATGACTGAGTGAATCCCTTCCCACAGTCTAAGCACGTGAATGGCCTCTCCCCAGTGTGAACTCGCTGTTGTCTCTGTAGTGTGGATGAGCGAGTGAATCCCTTCCAATCATCTGAGCAGGTGAACGGCATCTTCTCAGAATGAACTGGCTGGTGTTCGTTCAGTTGAGATGATTGAGTGAATCTTTTCCCACATTCAGAGCAGGTGAATGGCTGTGTGTGAACCTGCTGGTGTCACAGTTGAGTGTGTGAATGCCTTCCCACCGTCTGAGCAGGTGACCACCCTCCCCACTGTCTCTGCAGTGTGGATCAGTGTGTGAATGCCTTCCCACAGTCTGAGCAGGTGACCACCCTCACCACAGTGTGAACCCACCACTGTCTCTGCAGTGTGGATCAGTGTGTGAATCCCTTCCCAAAGTCTGAGCAGGTGACCACCCTCACCACAGTGTGAACCCACCACTGTCTCTGCAGTGTGGATCAGTGTGTGAATGCCATCCCACAGTCTGAGCAGGTGACCACCCTCCCCACAGCGTGAACCCACCACTGTCTCTGCAGTGTGGATCAGTGTGTGAATGCCTTCCCACAGTCTGAGCAGGTCAACATCCTCTCACTGCTGAAAACAGTCCGGTGTGTCGGTAGGTGAGATGAAAGTGTGAATCCCTTCTGACAATCTGAGGAAGGTGAACAGTTTCTCCCGAGTGTGAACTAACTGATGCTCCTTCAGTTGAGATGGCTGAATGAATCCCTTCCCACAGTCTGAGCAGTCGAATAACTTCTACTCACTGTGAACCTGTTGATGTTTTTAAAAATGAGGTGATTGAGTGAATCCCTTCCCACAATCAGAGCAGATGAACGGCCTTTCCCCAGTGTGAACAAACCGGTGTCTCTGCAGCATGGATGACTGAGTGAATCCCTTCCCACATTCGGAGCAAGTGAATGGCCTGTCCCACGCGTGGACTAACTGATGGGTCAGCAGAGAAGATGACTGGGAGAATCCCTTCCCACAGTCGGAGCAGGTGAACGGCCTGTCTCCAGTGTGAACTCGCTAGTGTGTCTGTAGCATGGATGACAGAGTGAATGCCTTCCCACAGTCTGAGCAGGTGAACGGCCTCTCCCCAGTGTGAAGCCGCTGGTGTTCCAGTAGGTGAGATGATCGACTGAATCTTGTCCCACATTCAGAGCAGCAGAACGGCTTCTCCCCAGTGTGAACTTGCTGGTGGGTGTCTCTGTAGCATGCATGACTGAGTGAAACCATTCCCACAATCTGAGCAGGTGGACAGCCTCTCCCTAGTGTGAATTCGTTGATGCATTTTCAAGTCAGATGACAGTGTGAATTCTTTCCCACAGTCTGAGCAGCTGAATGGCTTCTCCCCAGTGTGAATTCTGTTGTGCTTCAAAAATGTAGATGACCGAGTGAATCCCTTCCCACATTCACAGCAGCTGAATGGTTTCTCCCCAGTGTGAACTCGCTGCTGTACCTTCAGTTGAGAAGACCAAGTGAATTTATTCCCACAGTCAGAGCACGTGAAAGGCCTCTGCCTTGTGTGGACTAACTGGTGTCTCAGCAGGTGTGCTGACTGAGTGAATCCCTTCCCACAGTCGGAACAGGTGAATGGCCTCTCCCCAGTGTGAACTCACTGTTGTCTCTGTAGTGTGGATGAGCGAGTGAATCCCTTCCCACAATCTGAGCAGGTGAATGGCCTCTCCCTGTTGTGAATCCGGTAGTGCTTCACAAGGGTGGATAACTAGGTGAATCCCTTCCTACGTTCACAGCATGTGAATGGCCACTCCCCAGTGTGAACTGACTGGTGTGTCAGTAGGTGAGATGACTGAGTGAATCCCTTCCCACAGTCTAAGCACGTGAATGGCCTCTCCCCAGTGTGAACTCGCTGTTGTCTCTGTAGTGTGGATGAGCGAGTGAATCCCTTCCAATCATCTGAGCAGGTGAACGGCATCTTCTCAGAATGAACTGGCTGGTGTTCGTTCAGTTGAGATGATTGAGTGAATCTTTTCCCACATTCAGAGCAGGTGAATGGCTGTGTGTGAACCTGCTGGTGTCACAGTTGAGTGTGTGAATGCCTTCCCACCGTCTGAGCAGGTGACCACCCTCCCCACTGTCTCTGCAGTGTGGATCAGTGTGTGAATGCCTTCCCACAGTCTGAGCAGGTGACCACCCTCACCACAGTGTGAACCCACCACTGTCTCTGCAGTGTGGATCAGTGTGTGAATCCCTTCCCAAAGTCTGAGCAGGTGACCACCCTCACCACAGTGTGAACCCACCACTGTCTCTGCAGTGTGGATCAGTGTGTGAATGCCATCCCACAGTCTGAGCAGGTGACCACCCTCCCCACAGTGTGAACCCACCACTGTCTCTGCAGTGTGGATCAGTGTGTGAATGCCATCCCACAGTCTGAGCAGGTGACCACCCTCCCCACAGTGTGAACCCACCACTGTCTCTGCAGTGTGGATCAGTGTGTGAATGCCTTCCCACAGTCTGAGCAGATCAACGTCCTCTCACTGCTGAAAACAGTCTGGTGTGTCGGTAGGTGAGATGAAAGTGTGATTTCATTCCCAGTCTGAACAGATGTGATGACTGAGTGAATTCCTTCCCACAGTCTGAGCAGTTGAGCAGTTTCTCCCCAGTGTGAACTCGCTGATGTTCATTCAATTGAGATGTATTTGTGAATCCATTCCCACATTCAGAACAGGTGAGTGGCCAGTGTGAATTTGTTGATGTTCTTTAAAGTCTGAGGACCGAGTGAATTCTTTCCCGCAATCTGGGCAGGTGAACAGTTTCTCCCCGGTGTGAATTCGGCAGTGCTTCACAAGTTTGGATGAGTCAGTGAATCCCTTCCCACAATCTGAGCAGATGAATGGTTTCTCCCCAGTGTGAATTCGTTGATGTATTTTAAAATCTGATGACCGAGTGAATCCCTTCCCACATTCAGAGCACGTGAATGGCTTCTCCCCAGTGTGAATTTGGTAGTGTTTCACAAGTGTGTCTGATTCTTTGAATCTCCTCCCACATTCAGAGCAGCTGAATGGTTTCTCCCCAGTGTGAACTCGCTGATGTTCAATCAGTTGATATGACCGAGCAAATCCCTTCCCACATTCTGAGCAAGTGAATGGCCTCTCCCCAGTGTGAACGCGGTAGTGCCTCACAAGGTTGGATGACCAAGTGAATCTCTTCCCACATGCAGAGCACACGAATGGCCACTCCCCAGTGTGAATTCGCCGATGCACCTCCAGTTGAGATGACTGAGTGAATCCCTTCCCACAGTCTGAGCAGGTCAATGGCATCTTCTCAGTGTGAACTCGCTGGTGTGTCTGTGGGTAGGCTGTGAGTGAATCCCTTCCCACACTGAGAGAAGGAGAATGATATCTCACTGCAATTGAAGAACTGATCTTCAGTGAACAAATGCTGGTGTTTTCTCAGCACCCCGGCTCCAGTAGATAACACTGAGTTAGAAAAGAAAACTTCACTTCAGACAGAAAACACATTTCCAGCTGGGGTGAGATACTTCTTCATTTCCAAGGATGGACAACAGATGTGTTGGTCTTGCAAAGAAAATATTTGGTCACTCCTTATATATCCGGTCAGAGAGAGCAAAACTGACATGTTGAGATTCCCTTGCACAACTGTTCTGCCATTTCAGACCTGTAAGAATAATTGAAAGGACATCAATGCGTGAAGAACAATTATTCAGGTAAGATTTTAGTCTGTGGTGAGAACATAAGAAATTGGAGCACGAGAACGTCATCTGGCCCATCTCCACCAACCTGCCTTTACTCCATCGCCCTCCATCCCAAATGCCCTGAATCTTGAGGTGATGTCCTCTAGTTCTAGTCTCACCTATCAGTGGAAACAACTTTCCTGCCTCTATCTTATCTATCGCTTTCATAATTTTACATGTTTCTATAAGATCTTCACTCAATTTGAGCTCTGGCATTACTGAGTTCAACTCAAGTTGAGATATACTGCAGGTGACTGTGGGAAGCGAGGGAGGAGATTGCTGAGCATCTGGCGATGATCTTTGTATCATCAATAGGGATGGGAGAAGTACCCGAGGATTGTTTAACAAACGGAAAAAAGGTAACCCAGGAAATTATAGACCAGTGAGTCTTGCATCAGTTGTGGGCAATTTGTTGGAGAAGATCCTAAGCGGGAGGACTTATGAGCATCAGGTTAGGGGTAGTCAGCATGGCTTTGTCAAGGGCAGGTCATGCCTTACCAACCTGACTGAACTCTTTGGGGATGTAACATTGATGAAGGTAGAACATTGGATGTAGTGTACATGGTTTTCAGTAAGACTTTTGATAAGTTTCCCCATACGAGGCTCATTGAGAAAGTAACGAGAAAGTAAAAGGAGAGCTGCTTTGCGGATCCACAACTGGCTTGGCCACAGTTTCCCCATACGAGGCTCATTGAGAAAGTAACGAGAAAGTAAAAGGAGAGCTGCTTTGCGGATCCACAACTGGCTTGGCCACAGAAGGCAAAGAGTGGTTGTCGATGGTCTGTATTCTGCATGGAGGATGTGACCAGTGATATTCTGCAGCGATCTGTTCTGGGACCCCTCCTCTCTCTTCATTCTGACTTTTAAAAATGACCTTGATGAGGAAGTAGAAGGGTGGGTGTGTAAGTTTGTCGATGACGCAAATGTAGTGGGAACTGTGGATAGTCTGAACAGTAGAGCGTTACATCGATAGGATGTAGAACTGGACTGAGAATTGGCAGATGGAGTTCAACCTGGTGGTTCATTTTGGCAGGTCCAATTTGAAGACAGAATACAATATTAATGATAGGACCCTTGGCAGTTTGGAGGATCAGCGAGATCTTGGGATCTGTGTCAATAGTTCATGCAGAGCTGCTACGCAGCTGGACAATGTTTTTAAGAAGGCCTTCATCAGCCATGGGACTGAGTTCAAAAGCGGTGAGGTACTATTACAGATATAAAAGGCCTTCGTTAGGCCCTACTTTTAGCACTGTGTTCAATTCTGATCACCTCACTACTGGAAAAAATGCTCTAAATAGGGTGCAGAGGAGATTTACAAGGATGTTGCTTGGATTGGAGAACATGCCTTATAATAATAGGTTGAGTAAACTTTGGAGTGATGGAAAATGAGAGGTGACCTGAGAGAGTTCTATAAGATGATGAGAGGCATTGATCGTCTGGATAGCCAGAGTTTTTTTCCCAGGGCTGAGCTAGCTAACATGCGGGGGCATAGTTTTAAGGTGCTTGGAAGTAGGTACAAGGGGGATACCAGAGGTAATTTTTTCGCACAGAGAGTGGTGGGTGCATGGAATGCACTGCCAGCGACGGTGGTAGAGGCGGATAAAATCAGGGTCTTTTCAGACACTGTTAGGTACGTACGTGGAGCTTAGAATAATAGAGGTCTATGTGGTAGTCAAACTCTAGACAGTTTCAAGAGTAGGTTTTATGGTCAGCATGATATTGTGGGCCGAAGGGCCTGTAATATATTGCAGACTTCTGTTTCTATGTTTAGATATGAACTCCTCATCTTCAAACATGTCACGGATCAGGCATCCTGACTGACCAACAAATTTCCTGACTGTAAACACAAAGTACACTGCAGATGCTGTGGTCAAATCAAGATGTACAAAAATGCTGGATGAACTCAGCAGGTCGGGCAGCATCCGTTGAAAGAACGTTGACTGCTTCTTTCGACGGATGCTGCCCGACCTGCAGAGTTCATCCAGCTTTTCTGTACGTCTAAATTCTCTGACTGTATTCCCTCTGTATGAGAATAGGCTATTTTTGCCTTCAATCAACCTGTGTCTCGGCTCAATTTTTCCTGATTTTTGGTATCATTTCAAGCGCTGGTCATGCTCCACAACACTACAAAGTGAACTTGTTACTACATGTCGGATCCTGGACATTTTCTAATTACTGGGATCCCCTTCCACCCCCAGCTGATTGACAGTGATGAACCCATCAATGGCAATGACTATGAAGGGGTGGGCAGTAGTTATTCTCATTGGAATGGGGCACCTTTGTGATGTGAAAGCTACAAGTCACTTGTCATCAAGAACAAGGTGTTTCATATCGTTATTTACACAGAGAACTAAAGTTGACGGGAGGATTTCTTTTAGCCATACAGCACTAATTTACATTTCCACTGACTGGACAGTATATTTTTGTTCCGAGGTACTGATCCTCGGATTGACATGGCTGGAGGTCGCAGTATTTGGGCATATTCTAAGGGGACAATGCTGGTAGTGTCACACATGGCTGCCTCCTTACCCAGCAGACACCAAGAACAAGAAACCTGTCTATCCGCGATTCAAGGACCCAGCAATGCGCATGCGCCGCAGAAATGGCGGCGCCGCCAGCTCTGAATCAGCCGTTAACTCCCGGTCACTCGGGTAAATCGTGGGGCTGAGAGAGACGGAAAGGACTGGGACTGTCCTGAGGTGCCGGACCAGTGGGGACGGAGCTCATAGTAATGTTCCTTCAATCGCGGTGCAGACGCCGGTAATTAAGTTCCCACCCGCGGCCCCGCTCCTACCTGCGTCCGATCCCTGCGGGCCTCTCATCTACTGAGCGCATGCGCAATATTCGCGATTGGCTGTGACGCACACGCATGCGCATTTGTTTAAACAGGATTTAAAAAAAAATCTGCAGATGTGGAAATCCAAAACAACACCCACAAAATGCTGGAGGAACTCAAGGGGGCAGAAAGCAACGATGGAGGGGAGAGAACAGTCGGCGTTTCAGACCGAGACCCTTCTTCAGGACTGGAAAGGAAGGGAGGGAGAAAGAATGTGGGGTGCAGGGGAGGTGATACATCAGATTAGTCGGGCGTGAAGTAAAGAGCTGGGAAAATTGATGAAAGAGATAAAGGACTGCAGAATAATCATGATGATGTTGATAATAATAAATAAATACATTATTGATCCCGAGTGGGGAATTCTTTCGTTACAGCAGCGACATTTAGAAACACAATTAGCAGTGTGCAGACTTTACTAAAAATAACCCGGTAATAATGATATACACAATAATACTGCACCAATGCGTAATAATAATGTATGAAATAAAAATGCAGAGACTGTTGATCTCTGAAGTGTGTTCTCCTGTCGCAGAAAGATGAACTGTTGAATATGCGTATTGCGTTGATCCCAAAGATTTTCTGTAAAGGCGTCAAATGTTATGGGGAGAAGGCAGGAGAATGAGGTTGAGAAGGAAAATAAAAGATACTGGGACAGGTACACAATGAGGAAACTTTAGAGAGAGATCTGTCAAACACAGACAAATGGGACAGACTCAGACAGGGTTTTACTTGGAAGTTTCTGGCCTTAACTTATTTTTAATTCATCTCAGAACAATTCTCAACAAAATCTTTATTAGGTGAATCTTAAGACAGATTGTTCTATAATTTTTGCAGTCATTAATTCCAGGAATTCTTGGCAGAGCTATAAGTACAGATTTCAAGCGATCATCAGGCAATACAGCAGACTCATATATGCCATTAAACAATTCAAAAAGAATATCTATGCCCAGATCTTCTAGGGCTTGTAAACTGAGGTTTCCTCAAGTCCAGTGGCTTTACCACGTTTCATGCTTTACATTGCTTTAGTTTTTTCTTCTTTGTTAATAGGTGGGCCAGAATTAGGGCGTTTAATATCTGGGGCTTCCCCTCTATTATCCTCAGACAGCTGCTCTATAAACTGAATCCTCCTCCCACATACTTCATCTGGATCTGTCTGCTGATCTTATGCATTCTGTAGAGGAGGTTTTCTTAATTCCATAATTTCTTTAATTTTCTTGTCCATTTCTTTGCCGTTGTTAATATGGCCTTCTGCTTCATTGCATTTTTTAAAAAAAATTATTTAATTGCGTTTTTAAGTAATTACAAGTGTGGAAAAAAATGTATATATCCCTTCCCCCCTCCCTTAACCCCTCCCCCTAACTTCCCTATATAAAAAAAAGAGAAAGTAAGAAAGAAAAAAAAAGAAAGAGTGCCTGGTTGTTGGAAGATCTCCACATGCTCCATGGAGTTCTTAATAACTTTAGTATATATATTTATTTCTTTCCCCAAGTAACCAATTGTTTCATCTTCAGAGCACCTATATATTTAGTCCTGTCTTTTGTAAATAAGGGCACCAAATTTTGAAAAATGTTTCATATTTATCTCTTAAATTATAAGTAATTTTCTCTAATGGAATACAGCCATAGATTTCTTTCTTCCAACAATCTATACTTAAATATGTATCTGATTTATAAGTAACTGCAATAGCCTTTTTGGCTACTGCCAGTGCAATTTTTATGAATTCTTTCTGATATTTATTTAGTTTGAGTTTCGGTTTTATCCCTTCAATATCACCTAGTAAAAGTAATATTGGATTATGAGGAAGTTGTATTCCCGTAATTTGTTCCAGTAAAAGTCTTAAATTTGTCCAAAAAGGTTGAATTTTAGAACAAGACCATGTCGATGTAATAATGAACCAGTTTCTTGGTTACATCGGAAACACTGATCAGATAAACTTGGATTTAATTTATTTATTGTTTGTGGTGTAATATATAATTGATGTAGAAAGTTATATTGCACTAATCTTAACCGAACATTTATTGTATTTGTCATACTATCAAGACATAGTCTTGACCAATTTGTTTCTTCAATTTTAATATTCAAATCACTTCCCCATTTTTGTCCTGACTTATGGACTCCTTGTTTAATTGCCTGTTTTTGAATCAAATTATACATACAAGATATAAATTTTTTAATATTTCCTTTTTGAATTAAAATTTCTATTTCATTAGATTTCGGCAATAACATTGTTTGACCTAGTTTTTCTCTTATATAAGCCCTTAGTTGAAAGTAACAAAAAAGAGTGTTGTTTGATACTTTATATTTATTCTTTAATTGATCGAATGACACTAATATACCTCCTTCAAAACAATCTCCTATGTATCTATCCCTTTTTGAAACCAATTATATAAAAGTTGATTGTCCATTGTAAAAGGAATAAGTCTATTTTGAATTAAAGATCTCTTTGCTAATAAATATTTTTTGGTCTCATCATCAACATTTATCTTATTCCATAAATCAATCAAATGTTTTAATATAGGAGATTCTTTCTTTTCCCGTATCCATTTGGATTCCCATTTATATATAAAATCTTCTGGTACGTTTTCTCCTATTTTATCTAGTTCTATTCTAATCCATGCCGGTTTATCTTTCTCAAAAAATATGCAATAAATCTAAGTTGATTTGTTTTATAATAATTCTTAAAATTTGGAAGTTGTAACCCTTCTAGATCAAATTTCCATGTCAATTTTTCCAACGATATTCTTGATTTCTTACCTTTCCAGAGAAACTTCCTCACATATTTGTTTAACTCTTGAAAAAACTTCTGGGGTAATTGTATTGGTAATGATTGAAATAAATATTGTAGTCTAGGGAATATATTCATTTTTATAGTATTTACTCTACCTACTAATGTTATTGGTAATGCCATCTGTAACGTTCTCGCTCGGGTGTGACGAAACGTCGAGATAAACCAGAATCAATGCAAACGAGGCCGCAGTAAGATTAACCATTTACTGTTCACTCTTCACATTAACGCATGGTGAAAACTGTTGAAAAACAATACAAGATTGGTACAGTGTTTGTTTCCTTCTAAATATCACATTTACATTGTGAATACTTGCAAAGGTAAAACTACAATAACTACATTACATTAAAGTGCAGCATACAGTCAGAATCTAGCTGCTCCATTGGCTGCTTTAGATACACTTCAATACTAACTATCCCGACTCTTTAACTGACGAAAAGGTAAACCTTACCGACCGTCGTTACTTTTAACAGAATCGGCGTTAACATTTTAACTCAAAATATCGATTATCTAATGACTTACAGCGTTGCTTTCACTGTGTCTTTGGTGCATAGAGAAACCCTAGCCGGCGTTATGGTGGCACATGTGAGTGACCCCCACCCTTGCGTGAATCTCAAACCGGTAATTTCCCACAAGACGCGGCGAACCCGGATGTGACGTCATCGCAGCAGCGATGTTTTACAGACAAATCAATTGATTTAAACAATCCTAACTTTAACTAAAAAAATGCTAACAAATTACTACGCGAAAATATTATAAACTAAATAACTGCCATAAAGGCAGCACACCATCCATTTATCAAGATCTTCCTGAATTTTTTTCAAAAGTGGTGAATAATTTAATTTGTATAAGTTTTTTATATCATTATCAACTCTTATACCTAAATATTTTATACCATTTGCCGGCCATCTAAATTGAGGTTATTAATCGACATTGACTATAGTCTCCATTAGTAAGAGGTAAAATTTCACTTTTATCCCAATTTACTTTATAACCTGATATTTTCCCATATTCTTCTAATCTATAAGATAATTTACATAATGAACGTAATGGATCTGTTAAATAAAGTAGAACATCATCAGCAAATAAATTAATCTTGTATTCTTCCTGATTAACTCTGAAACCCTTAATATCTGGGTCCATTCTAATTAATTCAGCAAATGGCTCTATTGCCAACACAAACAAAGCAGGTGATAATGGACAACCTTGCCTAGTTGATCTTGTTAACTGAAATGGTGTCGAAATTTGACCATTTGTCACTACTTTAGCTTTGGGATTAGTATTTAAGGTTTTAATCCATTTTATAAATGATGTTCCTAATCCATATTTTTCCAATACCTTAAATAAAAAATCCCATTCCAATCTATCAAATGCTTTTTCTGTATCTAAAGCAACTGCCACACTCGTTTCCTCCCTCTTTTGCGCTAAATGGATTATACTAATTAACCGGGTTACATTATCTGCCGATTGTCTATTTTTGATAAATCCTGTTTGATCCATATGCACTAATTTTGATAAGCATTTAGATAATCTATTAGATAAGATTTTTGCTATTATTTTATAATCAGTATTTAATAAAGAAATAGGTCTATATGATGCTGGCTTTAAAAGATCTCTATCTTTTTTTGGCAATACTATTAAAATATCTGTTGAAAAAGATTCTGGAAGTCTATGCGTTCTTTACGCTTGATTTATTAACTCCATAAAGGGAGAAATTAATAAATCTTTAAACTTTTTATAAAATTCAGGCGGAAAACCATCTTCTCCTGGAGATTTATTACTTTGAAGTGATCCCAGAGCTTCTTCAACCTCCTTCAATATAAAAGGCATACCTAATCCCTTCTGTTCTTCCGTATTTAATTTTGGAAGAGTTATTTGTGCTAAAAATCTTTCTATCTTAACATCATCATTTTTTGATTCTGATTTATACAACTCAGAATAAAAATTCTTAAAAGCCTCATTAATTTCTAGAGGCTTATAAGTAACTTTATTCACTTTTGTTCGGATTGCATTTATTGTTTTAGAAATCTGATCTGTTTTTAACTGGCATGCAAGGACCTTATGTGATCTTTCACCTAGTTCATAATATCTCTGTTTAGTTCTCATAATTGCTTTTTCTGTTCGATATGTCTGGAGTGTATTATGTTTTAACTTCTTATTAATAAGTTGTCTTCGTTTTTCTTCTGTCATATTTCTTTGAGATTCTTTTTCTAATTTTATAATCTCTTTTTCCAATTGATCTATTTCTATCATATATTCCTTCTTAATTTTAGAAGTATAACTTATTATCTGACCTCTCAAATATGCCTTCATTGCTTCCCACAATATAAATTTATCATCAACTGAATGTAAATTTGTATCTAAAAAGAACTGAATCTGCTTTTTCATAAAATCACAAAAATCTTGACGTTTTAGTAGAATTGAGTTAAATCTCCATCTATAAATTGATTCCTCTTTATCTATCATTATCATTGTCATTATTAAAGGAGAGTGATCGGACAATATTCTTGCTTTATATTCCACATTTTCACTCTATCTTGAATATTCGTTGATAATAGGAAAAAATCTATCCTTGAGTATGTTTAATGTCTATTTGAATAAAATGAATAATCTCTTTCTTTTGGATTGATACTTCTCCATATATCAATCAAATTTAAGTCTTTCATCAATGATAGAGTTAATTTTGCTACTTTTGATTTTGTAATAGCCTTTATTGATCTATCTAAAACTGGATCTAGACAAAAATTAAAATCTCCACCTATTAATATTTTATCATGTGCGTAAGCCAAATTCAAAAAGACCTCCTGTATAAATTTTACATCATTTTCATTTGGTGCATAAATATTCATGAGTACATAGTTCTGAAAAAATTTGACAATGTATAATTAAATATCTTCCTGCCGAATCAATTAATACATTTTGTATTTTAATTGGTAAATTTTTATTAACCAAAATTGCAACTCCTCTCGCCTTTGAGTTAAATGAAGCTGCAATAACATTTCCAACCCAGTCTCTTTTTAATTTCTGATGTTCTATGTCCGTTAAATGAGTTTCTTGTAGGAAAGCTATATCTATTTTCCTTTTTTTAATATATGTTAAAATTCTTTTTCTTTTTACTGGTCCATTAAGCCCATTAACATTAAAACTTAAAAAATTCAATAAATTAGTCATTGTTTTTAATTATGTTACTCCAATCTATAATAATACCTAATCTTTCAACTTTCGTGGTATCCTGGGAAATCTTTTTAGAAGTCTCCATGTTGCTATGTGTGTCCCCACCAATCATCCAGGCAAAAAAATAGAAGAAAAATAGAGTATAAGGAAAAAACAAAATACCCCCCTACTAATGTTGTGAAAGAAAAAAAAAACACATTACCCCCCTCTGTTGTACGGGTCATGGCAATCGCCATGATTACACACGTGAATCCCGTAGTAACCGATTCAAAGCTCCCCAGCCCCCCCGCAACGTAAAAAGTATATATATATAAGAAAAGAAAAAACATATTATTCTCAATTAACATTTCTAAAATTTTACTTTTCTCCCTTGTATCATCCTTAAATGTCCATCAGTTCCATTCACTATCTCTGTCTTTGTCTTTAACCATTGCGTTTATAAATCTCTACGTTTAATTAGCGAATAGATGGAAGTTTTTGTGCGAACACCTCCGCATCTCGATAATCGGGAAAAAATCTTTTTCCCTCTTCCAAAAAATTTATCAGTGTTGCTGGGTGACGCATTAAAAATTTGTAACCTTTTTCCCATAAGACTTCTTTTGCTGAATTAAATTCTTTCTTTCTCTTCAAAAGGTTATAACTTATATCAGGATAAAAAAGAACTGGTTTCTCTGCTATCATCAATGGACCCTTTCTTCTTTTGGCACCTTGGGCAGCGGCCCTCAAAATCTTTTCTTTATCCTGGTATTTTAAACATCTTATCAAAATTGATCACGGATTTTGATCATCTTGAGACCTTGGCCTTAAGGCTCTGTGCACCCTTTCAATCTCAATTGAAGTTTCTTCACCCATTTCCAATTTTTCAGGGATCCATTTTTGAAAAAAAAATTATTGAGTCTTCTCCTTCGGTACCTTCCTTAAGTCCAACAATTTTAATATTGTTACGTCTACTAAATCAGAAGAAGAGGGCCTTTAAAGATGGTGATCGGTTGGAGCTTAAAAGTGTTCAGAAGGAACTCAGAGTACAGATAAGGGGGGCAAAGGAGCAGTATAGGAGGAAGCTAGAACAAAAGCTGCAGAACAAAAGCATGAAGGAGGTGTGGGATGGGATGAAGATCATCACCGGATGCGGTGCAAAGCGGAGGGCAAACATTAGCGGACATGTGGAGAAAGCGAACCAGCTGAACAACTTCTTCAATAGGTTCGACAGCACAATCTCATCCTCACCGCAGAACTCCACACCAGGCTTGTCTTTCTACTCGTCCTCCCTCTTACTTCCCTCACAGGAAAATAGCCACTCACAGGAGACCTTGCCCACGCCCAGGATTACGGCTGCACAGGTGGAAGGTCAACTGAGGAAGATCTGTACCAGCAAGGCGGCTGGACCGGATGGAGTATCCCCACGATTACTGAGGGCCTGTGTGACTGAGCTGGGAGAACCCCTATAGCGCATCTTCAACATGAGCCTGGAGCAGAGAAGAGTACCCAGACAGTGGAAAACATCCTGTATTGTCCCGGTACCAAAGAAACCACAACCAAAGGAGTTGAATGACTTCAGACCTGTTGCCTTGACGTCGCACGTTATGAAGACCATGGAGCGGCTGATAATACAGAATCTGAGGCCACAAACCAGGCACGCCCGGGATCCTCTTCAGTTTGCGTATAAGGAGAAGGTGGGAGTGGAGGAAGCTATCACGTATTTGCTGCACAAATCCCTCTCTCACCTAGATGGGGTCAGTGGTGCTGTGAGGATTACATTCCTGGACTTCTCTAGTGCCTTTAACACCATCCAGCCCAAGATCTTAAGGCACAAACTAACAGAGATGGGAGTAGACTCTCCTTAGAAGTACTTCCTTAGAAGGTTGGCGTCATTCAATGTCTGCAGTGAGATGCTGATGATGTTCTATAGGTCAGTTGTTGAGAGCGCCCTCTTCTTTGTGGTGGCGTGTTGGGGAGGAAGTATTAAGAAGAAGGACGCCTCACGTCTTAATAAGCTGATAAGGAAGGCGGGCTCTGTCGTGGGCAAAGTACTGGAGAGTTTAACATCGGTAGCTGAGCGAAGGGCGCTGAGTAGGCTACGGTCAATTATGGAAAACCCTGAACATCCTCTACATAGCACCATCCAGAGACAGAGAAGCAGTTTCAGCGACAGGTTACTGTCGATGCAATGTTCCTCAGACAGGATGAAGAGGTCAATACTCCCCAATGCCATTAGGCTTTACAATTCAACTGCCAGGACTTAAGAACTTTTTTTTTTTTTAAAGCTATTATTAATGCTTTTTGAGTTAGTGATTTAGATGCATATCATATTATTACTGAGTTAAGTATTGTATGTAATGAGTTTTTGCTACAACAAGTGTATGGGACATTGGAAAAAATGTTGAATTTCCCCATGGGGATGAATAAAGTATCTATCTATCTATCTATCTATCTATCATGGTGGATTGGATAGTGGACTACTTGACAGATAGACCTCAGTATGTGCGGTTGGGAGACTGTAGGTCTGACACGGTGGTCAGCAGCACAGGAGCGCCGCAGGGGACCGTGCTCTCTCCGGTCCTGTTCACCCTGTACACATCAGACTTCCAATATAACTCAGAGTCCTGCCATGTGCAGAAGTTCGCTGATGACACGGCCATAGTGGGGTGTGTCAGGAATGGACAGGAGGAGGAGTATAGGAAACTGATACAGGACTTTGTGATATGGTGCAACTCAAACTACCTGCGTCTCAATATCACCAAGACCAAGGAGATGGTGGTGGACTTTAGGAGATCTAGGCCTCATATGGAGCCAGTGATCATTAATGGAGAATGTGTGGAGCAGGTTAAGACCTACAAGTATCTGGGAGTGCAGTTAGACGAGAAGCTAGACTGGACTGCCAACACAGATACCTTGTGCAGGAAGGCACAGAGTCGACTGTACTTCCTTAGAAGGTTGGCGTCATTCAATGTCTGTAGTGAGATGCTGAAGATGTTCTATAGGTCAGTTGTGGAGAGCGCCCTCTTCTTTGTGGTGGCGTGTTGGGGAGGCAGCATTAAGAAGAGGGACGCCTCGCGTCTTAATAAGCTGGTAAGGAAGGCGTGCTCTGTCGTGGGCAAAGTACTGGAGAGTTTAACATCGGTAGCAGAGCGAAGGGCGCTGAGTAGGCTACGGTCAATCATGGAAAACCCTGAACATCCTCTACGTAGCACCATCCAGAGACAGAGAAGCAGTTTCAGCGACAGGTTGCTATCGATGCAATGCTCCTCAGACAGGATGAAGAGATCAATACTCCCCAATGCCATTCGGCTTTACAATTCAACCGCCAGGAGGAAGATATGTTAAAGTGCCGGGGTTAGGACTCAATGTATTTAAGTAAACTACTTAAGAACTTTTTAAAAGCTATTTATTAATGCTTTTTGAGAGGGTGATTTTAGATGCATATCATATTTTTACTGAGTTAAGTATTGTATGTAATTAGTTTTGCTACAATAAGTGTATGGGACATTGGAAAAAATGTTGAATTTCCCCATGGGGATGAATAAAGTATCTATCTATCTATCTATCTATCTATCTATCTATCTACTAAAATTTTCAAGCTTATCAATTTTTTCCACGAGTTGTTTTCTTGCTGATGTCCAGGCATTATTATCAACTTCCATTTCCTTCATTCTTCCATCCATGTCTTCCATTTTAATTTCCAAATCTGTAATTTTCTTTTCCATTTTTTCTTGTTTCTTTGTCATTTTATCAAACATAGCCTCCATATTTATTATTTTTTCTTTAATTACTTTTTGGTTACTTTTAATGCATTTAATTTATGCATTATTTGCCTCAAAGTCTTTTTTATATTTTCAGAGGAATTTTCATCTCCATCTTCGTCTGATTAGGGGACGTCACGTGATGACGTAGAATCGAGACGCTGGAACCCAACCCTCCCGTAAAAAAAACAATAAATTAATGTTTAAATGAAGAAAAATTAGTCAATATTTTCATAAGGTTACTTATAAACTACTCCGGATTGTTTTAAGCTATGCCTCATAAACAGAGGACGAAGAAAGATACTACCGCGAAGACAGCTCAAGTTCGAAAAGAATCAAGGCCTACTTCTACCGAAGAACCGCGGACTCAGGTACAACGCATCACTGTCGAAACAGAACAGGAAACTGCGGCAGCATCGGCCATTTCTAAAGGAAAGGATCAACTAGTACTGCGCAAGCGTAAAAGAACGAGCATGCGCAAAAGAGAGCGACCAGAACTACAAATTTCAGTTGCGACTTCAACTGAGAGTGACATCATTGCATTTTTGATTTAGCCATTCTTCCTTTGCAATATTGCGCACTTGTCTGTTTAGCTCGCTGAATTGCACTTCATTATTCTTCACTAACCTTCTTTGTTCCATCAGATGTAGAATTTCTTGGGTTATCCACCCCTTGTTGGTGTGTTGTGTTTCTTGTATTTGGATTATCTCCCCTGCGGATTGTAGTATAGAATATTTAAATCTGTCCCAAATAGGTGTTGTTTCGTTTTCGTTGAGGTGTTCTTCTACAGATGTCTTGAATTGTTGCTAAGTATGCTATCTTTTTTTTTGTTCTCCCAACACCGACTTCTCTTTTTTCCACGTTTCAGTTTCTTTAATTTTGTTTTGATGGTAGCTATTACTGGATGGTGAACTGAACAACAGTCTACTCCTGAGTAGGATTTAGAATTTGTGATATTATTTCTAAAGGGTTCATTGACGGTAATGAAATCTATTTGATTCCTTGTTCTATCTCCAGGGCTAATCCAAATACACAATCTACGTGGATGGTTTTTATACCAAGTATTGGTGGTCACTTGGTTGTATCTGACACATCAGTCAGTAAACCTTTCTCCGTTTTCAATTTTCTCCCCTAGTCCAAAGGGTCCTATAATATTATCAACCGTTTTCTGTCCAACTTTGGCGTTAAAATCTCCCATGACTAGTTTTATATCCTGAGATTTACATTGCCGTCGCGATCTTCATAAAACTTGTTATTATCCTCTTTGTCCCCATCATTTGTTAGTGCGTAGGCTTGGATTATGCTAATGTTAAAAGGGTTAACCCTTAATTTAACTAAAAGCAGCGATCGGAAATCGCCCAATATGGCATAAGACATTTTGATACTTTGTATTATTTCAAATTCTCACTAAACACTGACGGAAGGGAAGAACAACTACTTCACAATTCATATTGGAACCAAATGGCTGTGGTAAAAACTGATAATAATATAAGTAGTTGGACTAAAATTTAAAGAGGATTTAGACAGAGATGCGTTGCCTCATTGGAATTTTTAAATATCTATAGTGAAATGATTCTCAGAGAAATAGAAGACCTAGATGGGATAAAAATTTGAGGTGTTAACATCAGCAATATAAGATATGCGGACGATACCACCCTAATAGCAAGTGCTACAGAAGACCTACAAATCCTCCTACCCAAAGTAATGCAAACAAGTGCAGATTCTGGTCTAACCATCAACTGTAAAAAAAAAAGTATGGTAACATCGAAACAGCAGGATACTCCCAACGGAAAGTTGTACATCGGTAACCAAGAGGTTGAACAAAAGGCCAGTTTCAATTACCTTGGTAGCTTTATATTGTTACTTGTTATTCGTTATTCAAATAACAAGTCATAGGTAACAAAGGACTTTAAGGACATCCTGAATACTAAAAAAGAGGGCGTTTGGAGATGGAAATAGGGAGGAGCTGAGGACAATACAGAGGGACCTGAAAGCCAAGTTGAGGGAGGTTAAAGACAGGTATAGGAGGAAGCTTGAGTGGAAACTCCAGCAGAACAACATGAGAGAGGTCTGGAGTGGGATGAGGACCATCACTGGGTTCTGGCAAACTAACAACAGAGGAGCTGAAGGCAGTGTGGACAGGGCCCACGAACCTAACCTGTTCTTCAACAGATTTGACACTGTGGCCCCTGCCCATCCCCCACATGATTCATCTGTTGTCAACCCCCAACCAACACATACTCCACTCTCCCCTCCTACCCCTCCTCACAGCCTCCCACCCTGCTCTCATGACTACATCCCTCCGCCACCTGAAACCACCACGGTGGGCTTCACAACTGAACAGGTGAGAAGACAACTGAAACTTCTCCACCCCCAAGCAAGGCTGCAGGCCCGGATGGTGTCAGCCCCAGGGTGCTCAAAGCCTGTGCCCCCCAGCTATGTGGGGTACTTCACCATGTCTTCAACCTGAGCCTGAGTCTCCAGACGGTTCCTGTGCTGTGGAAGCCGTCCTGCCTCGTCCCTGTACCGAAGACGCCGTGCCCCAGTGGCTCCAATGACTACAGACCGGTGGCATTGACCTCCCACATCATGAAGACCCTGGAGAGACTTGTTCTAGAGCAGCTCCGGCCTATGGTTAGGCCACACTTAGACACCCTCCAGTACACCTAACAGCCCCGACTAGGATTTGAGGATGCCATCGTCTACCTGCTGAACCATGTCTACGCCCACCTGGACAAGCCGGCGAGCACTGTGAGGGTCATGTCTTTTGACTTCTCCAGTGCGTTCAACACCATCCGCCCTGCTCTGCTGGGTGAGAAGCTGACAGTGATGCAGGTGGATGATCCCCTGGTTGTCATGGATTATTGATTACCTGACTGGCAGACCACAGTACGTGTGCTTGCAACTCTTTATGTCAGACAGAGTGGTCAGCAGCATTGGGGCTCCACAGGGGACTGTCCTGTCTCCCTTTCTCTTCACCATCTACACCTCGGACTTCAACTACTGCACAGAGTCTTGCCATCTTCAGAAGTTTTCTGATGACTCTGCCATAGTTGGATGCATCAGCAAGGGAGATCAGGCTGAGTACAGGGCTACGGTGGGAAACTTTGTTACATGGTGCAAGCAGAATACTCTGCAGCTTAATGTGAAAAAGACTAAGGAGCTGGTGGTGGACCTGGTGGAGGATTACAAGTACCTGGGGATACGAATTGACAATAAACTGGACTGGTCAAAGAACACTGAGGTTGTCTACAAGAAGGGTCAGAGCCGTCTCTATTTCCTGAGGAGACTGAGGTCCTTTAACATCTGCCGGACGATGCTGAAGATGTTCTACGAGTCTGTGGTGGCCAGTGCTATTATGTTTGCTGTTGTGTGCTGGGGCAGCAGGCCGAGGGTAGCAGACACCAACAGAATCAACAAACTCATTTGTAAGTTTGTAAGTTTGTGGTGGGGGTGGAACAGGACGCTCTGACGGTGGTGTCTGAAAAGAGGATGCTGTCCAAGTTGCATGCCATCTTGGACAATGTCTCCCATCCACTCCATAATGTACTGGTTAGGCACAGGGGTACATTCAGCCAAAGACTCATTTCACCGAGATGCATAGGAAGTCATTCCTGCCTGTGGCCACCAAACTTTACAACTCCTCCCTCGGAGTGTCAGCCGCTCTGAGCCAATAGGCTGTTCCTGGACTTATTTCCACTTGGCATAATTTACTTATTATTATTTCATTACTTCTGGTTTGATTTTGCTATATTTCTACTCTATTCTTGGTTGGTGCAACTGTAACGAAAACCAATTTCCCTCGGAATCAATAAAGTATGTCTGTCTATCTGTCTATATCATGAGATGCTGGAAGTAAAGAAGAATTGGTATTACCAAAACCAACTTCTAAAAAATGAAACCGACTTTTACCAACAGACACAATTCTATGATAACAAGGCTTAGGCCACTAAAATGTGACATCTGGTCAATCTTGCTGTATGCTTCAGAAACATGGACTGTAACACCAGAACTCCAAAGAAACTTCGAAGCAACAGAAATGCAGATTCTTAGAAGGATGCTGAAAATATCATATAGGAATAGGGTAACTAATGAGATAATGCTCCAACGTGCCCATACAAAAAGATCTTTAATAAGAACTTTGAGTGAGAGGAAACATAAATTACTGGGCCACGTCATCAGAAAGGGAGAAATAGAATGCCTTACATTACAAGGCCGTATGCCTGGGAAATGCAGAACAGGAAGGCAAAAAAGAAAATATATGGACACTGTGAAAGAACTAACAGATTTAAGTGTGCGAGATACCATTGATGCTGCGTGCGATTGTTCGATGTGGAAAGCCATGATCACCCAAGCGTGTAACGCACAAACCACATAGAGAAGAAGAAGACATGTTTTACAAAAAATACATTTCAATGTTCAAGTTCAACGTAAATTTATTATCAAAGCGTGTTAACCTGATGCTGTCTTCTTGACAAGGCAACTCAGTGCCCACTCCCAGCCCCCAAGGAATGGGACCAATTCCAAAGGGGGTGGGGTGGGTGAGTCTGGGACTTTGTGAAGGAGCCCTAACTCCATCCTCCTCATTCCCCTTTTCCCTTCTCACTCCCCTCCCTCACACTCCACTGCATGTGTCTGTGTGTGAGAGACTGCCTGCGCAGTCGCACTCCATTAACGATGTGCTCCCCCCCCCCAACACACTCGCACTCCTCTTTACACAACAATCCTCACCAGCTCAGAAGATCCCTCCTGCACCAACTCCTTAGCCATGTGTTAAACGGTATAATCTTCCGATTCCTGGCACGTGGCACAGATGACAGTCCTGAGATCACAGCCCTGGATGAGCTGCCCTTTAACTTAGCAGCTCACTCCCTGAACTCCCTTTGCAGAACCTCGTTACTCGACCAGCCCATATATCAGAACCTTGCATGCAGGAGACAACATGCCATCCTTTCTTTTCTTTTTAAATCTTTTTATTAATTTTTAAACAAACATAAATGAAACATGAATACAGAGAGTTTGAGAGTACATAGTTAATAGTTTAAATAAACATTCAAATAGATGACAATCAATATATCATAACCTCCCAAACACATGGTAATTGCGAACAAAAGTAGTAAAAAAAAACCCAGAAAACTAACCAACATGGGCCATTGCATTATGTCAAATATACACAGTAGCGTCAATAACTCCGAACCTCCATCCAAATAATTAAAGATAATAAAAGTGAGGTTTAGGAAAAGACAATTTAACTCATATGAAAATGTGGAATAAATGGTCTCCAAGTTTCTTCAAATTTAACTGAAGGATCAAAGACAACACTTCTATTTTTTTCTAAGCTCAAACAAGAGATAGTTTGAGAAAACCACTGAAATATAGTTGGAGGATTAATTTCTTTCCAATTCAATAAAGTAGATCTTCTAGCCATTAATGTAACAAATGCAATCATCCGTCGAGATGAGGGGGATAAACGACTATTATCCACCATTGGTAAACCGAAAATTGCAGTAATAGGATGCGGTTGGAAATTGATATTCAGAACTGTTGAAATAGTACCGAAAATATCTTTCCAGTAATTTTGCAAACAAGGGCAAGACCAAAACATGTGGGTCAATGAAGCAACATCAGAATGACATCTGTCACAGGTTGGATTAACATAAGAATAAAATCGAGCAAGTTTATCCTTGGACATATGAGCTCTATGTACAACCTTGAATTGTATTAGGGCATGTTTAGCACAAATAGAAGAAGAATTGACTAATTGTAAAATTTTCTCCCACTGCTCAGTGGGTACAAGGTAATGAAGTTCTTTTTCCCATTCCTTCTTAATTTTTTCTGATACTTCTGGCTGTATTTTCATGATCATATTATAAATGATAGCTACTAAACCCTTCTGACAAGGATTCACAGCTAAATTTTTTTCCATAATGTCCGATGGACATAGTTTCGGAAAAGACTGTAACTCATTATTCAAAAAATTTCTAACTTGCAAATATCTAAAAAAAATGAGTTTTAGGTAAATTATATTTATTAGATAGCTGTTCAAAGGACATAAAACTATTATCTAAAAATAGATCACGAAAACATGTTATACTTTTTGTTTTCCATAAAACAAAGGCTTGATCCATAAAAGAGGGCCGAAAAAGAAAGTTAGATATTATAGGGCTTGATAAGATGAACTTATTCAAGCCAAAAAATTTATGAAATTGAAACCATATTCGCAATGCATGTTTAACTATACGATTAGTTATTCGTTTATTCAATTTAGATAAAGAAAAAGGAAGTGAAAATCCTAAAATTGAAAACAATGAAAAGTCTTGTACAGATTTACATTCCAAATTTACCCATTGTGGGCAAGCTGCTATAGTCGATTCTTGTGTCCAAAATATTAAATATCGTATGTTAACTGCCCAATAGTAAAATCTCAAGTTTGGCAAGGCCAAACCACCCTCCTTCTTAGGCTTCTGTAAATATTTTTTGCTTAGTCTAGGATTTTTATTCTGCCACAGATAGGAAGATATTTTGGAGTCAATAATATCAAAAAAAGATTTAGGAATAAAAATTGGTAATGCTTGAAATAAATATAAGAATTTGGGTAATACCATCATCTTAATAGCATTAATTCGACCAACCAATGACAAAGATAATGGAGACCACCTGGTAACAAGTTACTTAATTTGGTCAATTAAAGGTAAGAAATTAACTTTAAATAAATCTTTGTGTTTTTTGGTAATTTTAATACCCAAATAAGTAAAATAATCTGTGACAACTTTAAATGGTAAATGTTTATAAATTGGAACTTGCATATTTAGTAGAAATAATTCGCTCTTATTAAAATTCAATTTGTAACCAGAAAAGTTACTAAACTGAGCAAGCAAGGACGAAATAGCAGGAATAGATCTCTCAGGGTCGGATATGTATAGTAACAAGTCATCAGCATATATTGATAACTTATACGTCCCTTCTCCATGAGTAATACCCAAAATATTAGGTGATTCATGAATGGCTATAGCTAAAGGTTCCAAAACAATGTCAAATAGTAAAGGACTTAAAGGACAGCCTTGCCTTGTACCATGGAATAACTGAAAAACAAGATCTTTGATTATTGGTAAAGACCGAAGCCAAGGGTTTATACTATATTAATTTAATCCATGATATAAATTTCAAACTAAAATTAAAATGCTGCGACGTATTAAATAAATATGGCCATTCAACTCTATCAAATGCTTTTTCAGCATCTAAGAAAATGACACATACTGGTATTTTGGGTGAAGGAGTATAAATAATATTAATTAATTTTCTAATGTTAAAAGATGAGTAGCGGTTTTTAATAAATCCAGTCTGATCTTCAGAAATAATTTGAGGTAATATATTTTCTAATCTAGTGGCCAAAATTTTACTAAAAAATCTTAAAATCCGTATTCAGCAAGGATATTGGCCGATAGGATGCACATTCAGTGGGGTCTTTATCTTTTTTAAGAATTAAAGAAATAGAGGCTTCATAAAAAGATTGTGGCAATATACCTATAGTTAACGCATCTTTAAAAATTTTACAAAGCCAAGGAGAAAGTATGGAGGAAAAGGATTTAAAAAATTCTACAGTATAACCATCCAGACCAGGAGCTTCACCAGAATTCACTGAAAAAGTAGCCTTTTTTATTTCAGTTTCCATAATAGGTGCATCTAGGAATACACTATCCTCTGTTGTTAATTTTGGGATATTCAATTTTCTTAAAAATTCATCTATTATAGAAGAATCCTCAACAAATTCTGATTGATATAAAGAATTATAAAAATCTTGAAAGGCTTTATTTATCTCTTTATTTATCGTCAGAGTGCCATCTCGTTTACGAATCCTAGTAATTTGTCGTTTAACCGAAGCAGTTTTCAATTGATTAGCCAATAATTTGCCAGACTTATCTCCATGTACATAAAACTGGGTTCTAGATTTAATTAACTGATTTTCAATCGAAGAGGATAATAACAAACGATGCTCCATTTGAAGTTCAACTCTTTCTTTATAAAGTTCTTTGCTGGGGGGTCACTAAATCTTATCAATTGCTTTGATTTTATCAACCAATGTTAATATTTTAGAATTAGTTCGTTTCCTAACTCCAGCAGAGTATGAAATAATCTGTCCATGAATAAGTGCTTTAAAAGTGTCCCATAAAATTCCACTAGAGATCTCTGCTGTTGAGAAAAACAAATCGATTTGTTGTTTAATAAAATTAAGAAAGTCTAAGTCCTGCAATAAAATAGAGTTGAACCTCCAAGATTTAGCATTAGTAGATGAGTCTAATGTCTTAATAGATAGCTTCAAAAGTGCATGGTCAGAAATGGTAATGGAGTCATATTTACAATCAATAACATCTGTAAGTAAACGGTGATCAATAAAAAAGTAATCAATTCTTGAATAATTATGATAAAATTGAGAAAGGTATGAAAACTCTTTGTCATTGGGGTGTAAAAAATGCCAAATTTCGGTAATTCCAGAATCAATCATAAAGGAATTAATAAGAGAGGCTGATTTATTCGGAAGAGCTTGGGTGGGCTTAGATCTATCCATCGAAAGGTTTAAACAACAGTTAAAATCCCTACCCATTATCAGCATATACTGATTCAAATTAGGAAAGGATGTAAATAGACACTTAAAAAATTCAGGGCAATCAGTGTTTGGAGCATAAAACAACTTTTTGGTTAAAAAGTAGACCAGTAATAAGCAAAAATCTACCTTGTGGGTCTGAAATGGTTTCATAGTGTATAAAGGAGGTTGAAGAATCTATAAAAGTGGAAACGCCTCTTACTTTGGCTTGGGAATTCGAGTGATTCTGTTGAAAACTAAAAAAGCATTGACTATCCACCTTCCTCACATGAGTCTCTTGTACAAAGATAATATTAGCATTCATTCTGTGGAATACTTTGAATATTTTTTTCCGTTTGATCGGATGATTTAAACCATTAGTATTCCAAGAAACAAAATTAATAATCTTATCCATATTGCCAATATTTATTACAATTAACACATAAGGTTAAAAACAAAGATGAACTCATGTATCCGGAAGAGGGAAGTAAGTTCAAGGAGGAACCGGAGGTCACGACACTGCAACCATTTTTGTCGTTTCGAATCAGGCCAGGAAGTAAAACTAAGTGTGAAGCAAGCAAAAAGAAATCCCCCTCCCTCCACCCTCAAAACCAAAGCCAAAAAGAGGCAAGCAAGCAATCTAATACTAAATTTACCCCATGTCTCAAGACGGCAACTCAAACAAAAAAAGTTAAATAAAAGATACAAACCACCCATATTATAAGAAAGGGTTAGAAAGATTAAAGTATGCAATTAGTATTACATATATATAAAACAAAAGGATTTAAAACAATAATTTAAAACCCATAATGGATAATATTGTATTAGTGTTTTAAAAGAAAGTCCTTAAACTTATTCAGACACATCAAAACAGATATGACATATCCAAGCACTAAGGCCTTTCGGGAAGAAGAAACAACATTTTATTTTTAAAAAAATCTTAATATTTAAATGTTAAAAATATAAAAAAGTGTATATGAACTTTAAAGAAAACCCAATGAATTACTTTCACAACTAACAGAATAATAATATAAAAAGAACTCAGAATAAACCAAAAATGGACTTTTACTGTGTGTAAGAAATACGTGTAAGCAATCACGTAAAAAAAATCATCATTTTATAAAAGATCCAAATCTATAAACTTATTTTTACATTAGTCAACTCGTAGAAACAATAAAGTGTTATTCTTCAAGGAATCCACTGGAGATTTGAACAGCCGATAAGTTCCATCATTGAGAGCAACTCTCAAATATGCTGGAAATAACAGTGCTTGCTTGTAGCCTTCTTGATGAATTTCCGACATAACCGATATAAAACCCTTAAAACTTCGGGACTATAGTCTTCCAGAATACGGAATTTAAGATCTTGAAAGCTGATGATACCCTTTTTCCGGGCAGCCCGAATCAAACGCTCTTTGGTATTAGGTCGTGGTTTCAAACTTGAATCTGAATGAAAACGAGAAATGCGATGTGCACGGTCAATTATTGGAGGGGTATCCAGTACTTCTGAGCCGAAGACATCCATTAAAAATTTGGAGAAAAATACAGTGAGATTGCCGTTCTCAAATTTTTCCGGAATCCCAATTATCCGGAGATTTTGTCTTCGAGAGCGGTTTTCAAGATCAGTGATTTTAGATTTATAACAATCCAGCAGTTGAAAAGTCGAAGCTTGCTGTCGTTGCAGAGTTTCAATTATGCGATCTCTCTGGCGAGCGGCATCTTCAAGAACTAAAATACTTGCTTGTTGTTTTTGTGAATCTAGTGTAAGTGATTGAAGTTTTGCGTCAATTTAAAATTTCATCCAACATAGAAAGCTTTGAGGTTAATTTATTCTCCAGTTTTTCAAGTCTGTCCTCCGTAAGCTTCGCAATTGCTTCTAAAGTTAACGGTTCTTTCGTCTGTTTCGATTCCTTTGCTTTAGACATTTCAACGAGTTGAAAATGATTCAAACAATTGAAAAAGATTTCATACGTCTGAACCCCTTTAGAATAGGTATAAAAAGATCATTTAGGGGGGGGTTTGTAGGTAAAAAAAAAAGTAAAAGGATTGGAGCGAAGCCTAAAACCGCTTCATTCCATAAGTGTCATCTTGAGACCACATGCCATCCTGGAATCTCATTCTCACCCACAGGACGTCCAATCAGTTCCCTGAAGGAATGAATAACCTCTGACCACAGCTCGTCTCTTCTCCACCCTTCCCTCCTCAGTCTCAGAGCCAGACTAAGTGCCAGAGACCCTTCTGCTGTGACCTTCCTTTATTTGGTCATCCCCACCATCCCTGACAATATCTAAAGTGATATCTGTGTTGTTCAGTTGTTCTCGCTGTTTCCCCCTTCCCTTCCTGACAGTCACCCAGTTTCCTGTGCTGTGCTTCTTGGATGCAACTACCTCTCAAATGTCCTACCTATCACCCCTTCAGCCTCCCGAATGATCTGGAGTTCATCCAGTTCCAGCTCCAACTCCGTAATGTGGATTGTTCGGAGCTGAAGCTGGAAGCCCTTCTCACAGGTGTAGTTATCAGGGACACAGGAGGGTCCCCTGCCTTCCCACATCCCGCAAAGGAGCTTTCCACTATCCCGCCTGGCATCTCCACTGTTACAACTGAACAAATGAAAAGGGGGCAAAAAAAAATTCTACTTTTGGCATGACTTTGTCTTCTCTGACTGAAGGCTCTCCTCACTGAAACCTCAAAGAATTAAAGCCTCAATGTCTCCACTCCAACTCTGTCCATTCCAACAGTGACCGCTCCACTTGCTCCTGCCTGACTTGTTCTTGATAATCAACCCTAAATACAGATTGGCCACTGCTGAAAGCTCAAAAATAACCTGCCCTGAACCACTGCCTTTAATACTCAGTCGGTGAACCTGAGTGAATTACGTCCTCTCAAGCATCTGATCTCTCCGATTCACGTTGGGTCAAAGCTTGGTTGGGGGACACAAGGATGAATGACTGATCGAAACCCATCCCACATTCAGAGCAGGTGACCACCCTCACCAGTGTGAATTCACCACTGTCTCTGCAGTGTGGATCAGTGTGTGAATGCCTTCCCACAGTCTGAGCAGGTGACCACCCTCCCCACAGTGTGAACCCACCACTGTCTCTGCAGTGTGGATCAGTGTGTGAATGCCTTCCCACAGTCTGAGCAGGTGACCACCCTCCCCACAGTGTGAACCCACCACTGTCTCTGCAGTGTGGATCAGTGTGTGAATGCCTTCCCACAGTCTGAGCAGGTCAACGTCCTCTCACTGCTGAAAACAGTCTGGTCTTTTGTTAGCCAAGATGAATGTATGCATTAATTCCCACAGTCAGAGCAGATGAACAGCTTCTATACAATGTGAACTCGCTGATGTTCGCTCAGTAATGTCTGAGTGAATTCCTTCCCGTCTGAGCAGTTGATGTTCAGTCAGTTGAAATGTCTGAGCGAATTCATTCCCACAATCAGAACAGGTGACTGGCGTCCCCCAGTGTGAACTCGCTGATGGACTTTGAAGCCTGATGACTGAGTGAATCCCTATCCACAATCAGAGCAGGTGAACGGTTTCTCCCCAGTGTGAATTCGGCAGTGCCTCACCAGGTTGGATGACTCAGTGAATCCCTTCCCACATTCAGAACAGGTGAATGGCTTCTCCCCAGTGTGAATTCGGCAGTGCTTCACGAGGTGAGATGAGTCAGTGAATCCTTTCCCACATTCAGAGCATGTGAATGGCTTCTCCCCAGTGTGAATTCGGCTGTGCTTCACAAGGGAGTCTGAATCAGCGAATCCCTTCCCACATTCAGAGCAGCTGAACGGTTTCTCCCCAGTGTGAATTCGCTGATGTACTTTCAGATGAGATGACTGAGTGAACCCCTTCCCACATTCAGAGCACGTGAATGGCTTCTCCCCAGTGTGAATTCGGCTGTGCTTCACAAGGTGGGATGAGTCAGTGAATCCCTTCCCACATTCAGAGCAGCTGAACGGTTTCTCCCCAGTGTGAACACGCTGATGTACCTTCAGATGAGATGACCGAGTGAATCTTTTCCCACATTCAGAGCACATGAATGGCTTCTCCCCAGTGTGAATTTGGCAGTGCTTCACAAGGGAGTATGACGCAGTGAATCCCTTCCCACATTCAGAGCAAGTGAATGGCCTCTCCCCAGTGTGAACTCGCTGATGCACCTTCAGATGCGATGAGTGAGTGAATCCCTTCCCACATTCAGAGCAGCTGAAAGGTTTATCCCCAGTGTGAATTTGCTGATACACCTTCAGTTGAGATGACTTAGTGAATCTTTTCCCACATTCAGAGCAGCTGAACGGTTTCTCCCCAGTGTGAATTCGCTGATACACCTTCAGTTGATACGACTGAGTAAATCCCTCCCCACATTCGGAGCAAGTATATGGCTTCTCCCCAGTGTGAACTCGCTGGTGTCTTTGTAGTGTGGATGAATGAGTGAATCGCTTCCCACATTCAGAGCATGTGAATGGCTTCTCCCCGGTGTGAATTCGGTAGTGCTGCACAAGGTGGGATGAGTCAGCGAATCCCTTCCCACATTCAGAGCAGCTGAACGGTTTCTCCCCAGTGTGAACACGCTGATGTACCTTCAGATGAGATGACCGAGTGAATCTTTTCCCACATTCAGAGCACGTGAATGGCTTCTCCCCAGTGTGAATTCGGCTGTGCTTCACAAGGGAGTCTGAATCAGCGAATCCCTTCCCACATTCAGAGCAGCTGAACGGTTTCTCCCCAGTGTGAACTCGCTGATGTACTTTCAGATGAGATGACTGAGTGAACCCCTTCCCACATTCAGAGCAGGTGAATGGCTTCTCCCCAGTGTGAATTCGGTAGTGCTGCACAAGGTGGGATGAGTCAGCGAATCCCTTCCCACATTCACAGCAGCTGAAAGGTTTCTCCCCAGTGTGAATTCGCTGATGAACCTTCAGTTGATATGACTGAGTAAATCCCTTCCCACATTCGGAGCAAGTGAATGGCTTCTCCCCAGTGTGAACTCGCTGGTGTTCATTCAGTTGGGATGATTGAGTGAATCCTTTCCCACATTCAGAGCAGGTGATTGGCCTCTCCCAGGTGTGAACTCACTGGTGTCACTGTGGCGTGGTTGAGTGTGTGAATACCTTCCCACCATGTAAACAGGTTACCGTCCTCTCACTGGTGAATTTTTGGATCTATCTTTAGCATCGACAACGGAATGAACTGCTTCCCGCTTGCAGAACAGGTGGAGCGTCTCACTGTGGTGTGAACTTGCTGATGTATTTTCAGACTGGATGACTGAGTAGTTCCCTTCCCTCACACAGAGCAGGTGAATGGCCTCTCTCCACTGTGAACTCACTGGTGTGTCTGTGGGTAGGCTGTGAGTGAATCCCTTCCCACACTGAGAGAAGGAGAATGATATCTCACTGCGATCAATCATCTGGCAATTCAGACAGTCAGATGTTTGAATCCCTTGCACAATCAATGCAGTTGAAGAACTGATCTTCAGTGAACAAATGCTGGTGTGTTCTCAGCACACCGGTTCCAGTGGATTTCACAGAGTTACAGCAGAAAACTTCAACTCAGACAGAAAACACATTTCCAGCTGGGATGAGATAATTCATCTCCAAGAATCAAAAACAGATGTATTGTTGTTGCAAAGAAAATATTTGGCCACTCCTTATATATCCAGAAAGAGACAGCAAAGAGACACTGCACAAGTGTTCTGCCATTCCAAACCTGTAAAAATATTTGAAAGGACATCAATGCGTGAAGGACAATTTTTTCAAGTGAGATTTTAGTCTGTGGTGAGAACGTAAGAAATTGGAGCACGAAAACGTCACCTGGCCCATCTCCACCAACCTGCCTTTTCCCCATCACCCTTAATTTCCCTACTTTGCAAAAATCTATCCAACTTTGTCTCCAATGCATTTACTGAGGTAGCCTCCACTGCTTCATTGGGCAGAGAAATCCACAGATTCACCACAGTTCTTCATCTCCATCCCAAATGCCCCCAATGTTAAAGTTCTAGTCCCATCTACTAGTGCAAACAACTTTCCTGCCGCAATCTTATCTATCCATTTCATCATTTTACATGTTTCTATAAGATCTCTCAATGTGAGCTCTGGCTCCATCATAATATTACCCAGTTCATCTCATGTTGAGATATACCGCAGGTGACTGTGGGAAGCGAGGGAGGAGATTGCTGAGCATCTGGCGATGATCTTTTTATCATCAATAGGGATGGGAGAAGCACCCGAGGATTGTTCAAGAAAGGGAGTAGAGGTAACCCAGGAAATTATAGACCAGTGAGTCTTGCATCAGTCGTGGGCAATTTGTTGGAGAAGATCCTAAGCGGGAGGACTTATGAGCATCAGATTAGGGGTAGTCAGCAAGGCTTTGTCAAGGGCAGGTCATGCCTTACCAACCTGATTGAACTCTTTGGGGATGTAACATTGATGAAGGTAGAACATTGGATGTAGTGTACGTGGTTTTCAGTAAGACTTTTGATAAGTTTCCCCATACGAGGCTCATTGAGAAAGTAACGAGGAAGGATCCAAGGAGAGCTGCTTTGCGGATCCACAACTGGCTTGGCCACAGAAGGCAAAGAGTGGTTGTCGATGGTCTGTATTCTGCATGGAGGATGTGACCAGTGATATTCTGCAGCGATCTGTTCTGGGACCCCTCCTCTCTCTTCATTCTGACTTTTAAAAATGACCTTGATGAGGAAGTAGAAGGGTGGGTGTGTAAGTTTGTCGATGACGCAAATGTAGTGGGAACTGTGGATAGTCTGAACAGTAGAGCGTTACATCGATAGGATGTAGAACTGGACTGAGAATTGGCAGATGGAGTTCAACCTGGTGGTTCATTTCGGTAGGTCCAATTTGAAGACAGAATACAATATTAATGATAGGACCCTTGGCAGTTTGGAGGATCAGCGAGATCTTGGGATCTGTGTCAATAGTTCATGCAGAGCTGCTACGCAGCTGGACAATGTTTTTAAGAAGGCCTTCATCAGCCATGGGACTGAGTTCAAAAGCGGTGAGGTACTATTACAGATATAAAAGGCCTTCGTTACTCCCTACTTTTAGCACTCTGTTCAATTCTGATCACCTCACTACTGGAAAAAATGCTCTAAATAGGGTGCAGAGGAGATTTACAAGGATGTTGCTTGGATTGGAGAGCATGCCTTACATTAATAGGGTGAGTAAGCTTTGGAGCGATGGAAGATGAAAGGTGACCTGAGAGAGTTGTATAAGATGATGAGAGGCATTGATCGTGTGGATAGCCAGAGGTTTTTTCCCAGGGCTGAGCTAGCTAACATGCGGGGGCATAGTTTTAAGGTGCTTGGAAGTAGGTACAAGGGGGATACCAGAGGTAATTTTTTCGCACAGAGAGTGGTGGGTGCATGGAATGCACTGCCAGCGACGGTGGTAGAGGCGGATACAATCAGGGTCTTTTCAGACACTGTTAGGTACGTACGTGGAGCTTAGAATAATAGAGGTCTATGTGGTAGTCAAACTCTAGACAGTTTCAAGAGTAGGTTTTATGGTCAGCATGATATTGTGGGCCGAAGGGCCTGTAATATATTGCAGACTTCTGTTTCTATGTTTAGATATGAACTCCTCATCTTCTAACATGTCACGGATCAGGCATCCTGACTGACCAACAAATTTCCTGACTGTAAACACAAAGTACACTGCAGATGCTGTGGTCAAATCAAGATGTACAAAAATGCTGGATGAACTCAGCAGGTCGAGCAGCATCCGTTGAAAGAACGTTGACTGCTTCTTTCGACGGATGCTGCCTGACCTGCAGCGTTCATCCAGCTTTTCTGTACGTCTAAATTCTCTGACTGTATTCCCTCTGTATGAGAATAGGCTATTTTTGCCTTCAATCAACCTGTGTCTTGGCTCAATTTGTCCTGATTTTTGGTATCATTTCAAGCGCTGGTCATGCTCCACAACACAACAAAGTGAACTTGTTACTACATGTCGGATCCTGGAGATTTTCTAATTACTGGGATCCCCTCCCACCCCGAGCTGATTGACAGTGATGAACCCATCGATGGCAATGACTATGAAGGGGTGGGCAGTAGTTATTCTCATTGGTGTGTGGCACCTTTGTGGTGTGCAAGCTACAAGTCACTTGTCATCAAGAACAAGGTGTTTCATATCGTTATTTACACAGAGAACTAAAGCTGACGGGAGGATTTCTTTTTGCCATACAGTACTAATTTACATTTCCACTGACTGGAAGGTAGACTCTTCATCCAAGAGTAACTGGACACTATATTTTTGTTCCGAGGTACTGATCCTCGGATTGACATGGCTGGAGGTATTGGAGTATAAAAGTATAAACTTTAACTATGAAGTCAGTTATTTGCTATGCATGTACTCAACTTAGTAGAATGAAATCTTAGGAATGTAGAAGACAATGGTGTGTTAATGAGAGGTAGCTAAAGAACTAAAGAAATGTAGATTAGAACATTGCTCAGTTCTGAGTTTATTATTTTCTATGCATGTATCCAATTTGGTAGGAGACCGAAGTCTTAAAAATGTAGAAGACAATGGTGTGTTAAAGAAAGGTAGCTAAGAGATGTAGATTAGAACATAATTAAGTCACATAATCCTAGGACTATTATTTGCTATGCATGTATCCAATTTGGTAGGAGACCGAAGTCTTAAAAATGTAGAAGACAATGGTGTGTTAATGAGAGGTAGCTAAGAGATGTAGATTAGAACATGATTAAGCCAATTGATAGGAACAAAAGGGACATGATGTACGTGCAGTACGTGCAATAGGCAACTAGAGATTGCTATAAAAACTGCTGTGTCCGGGGGTCGGGGGGCAATCAGCGACTAGCTCAATGACTGTCTCAGCTTTGATTTGCAGATTAAAGTTTAACCCTTCTTGAAGAATCTTCTGCGTCTCTTGGTCAATTGTGAGGCACGAAAAACCACGGCAGAGGTCGCAGTATTTGCACATATTCTAAGGGGACAATGCTGGCACTGTCACCCATGGCTGCCTCCTTACCCAGCAGACACCAAGAACAAGAAACCTGTCTATCCGCGATTCAAGGACCCAGCAATGCGCATGCGCCGGAGAAATGGCGGCGCCGACCGCTCTGAATCAGCCGTTAACTCCCCGTCACTCGGGTAAATCGTGGGGCTGAGAGAGACGGAAAGGACTGGGACTGTCCTGAGGTGCCGGACCAGTGTGGACGGAGCTCATAGTAATGTTCCTTCAATCGCGGTGCAGACGCCGGTAATTAAGTTCCCACCCGCGGCCCTGCTCCTACCTGCGTCCGATCCCTGCGAGCCTCTCATCTACTGAGCGCATGCGTAATATTCGCGATCGGCTGTGACGCACACGCATGCGCATTTGTTTAAACAGGATTAGAAAAAAATCTGCAGATGTGGAAATCCAAAACAACACCCACAAAATGCTGGAGGAACTCGGGGGGGGCAGAAAGCAACGATGGAGGGGAGAGAACAGTCGGCGTTTCAGACCGACACCCTTCTTCAGAACCGGAAAGGAAGGGAGGGAGAAAGAATGTGGGGTGGAGGGGAGGTGATACATCAGATTAGTCGGGCGTGAAGTAAAGAGTTGGGAAAATTGATGAAAGAGATAAAGGACTGCAGAATAATCACGATGATGTTGATAATAATAAATAAATACATTATTGATCCCGAGTGGGGAATTCTTTCGTTACAGCAGCGACATTTAGAAACACAATTAGCAGTGTGCAGACTTTACTAAAAATAAACCGGGAATAATAATATACACAATAATACTGCACCAATGCGTAATAATAATGTATGAAATAAAAATGCAGAGACTGTTGATCTCTGAAGTGTGTTCTCCTGTCGCAGAAAGATGAACTGTTGAATATGCGTATTGCCGTTGATCCCAAAGATTTTCTGTAAAGGCGTCAAATGATATGGGGAGAAGGCAGGAGAACGAGGTTGAGAAGGAAAATAAAAGACACTGGCACTGTCAAGCACAGACAGATGGGACAGACTCAGACAGGGGTTCTTGTTTGGCACAGAGCTGTGGGGCTGAACACCGGTTCGTTTTCCACTCTCGGACCTTCACTGAGACCATTTCTCATCAGTACATGTTTTACTTGGAAGTTTCTGGCCTTAACTTATTTTTAATTCATCTCAGAACAATTCTCAACAAAATCTTTATTAGGTGAATCTTAAGACAGATTGTTCTATAATTTTCACAGTCAATAATGCCAGGAATTCTTGGCAGAGCTATAAGTACAGATTTCAAGCGATCATCAGGCAATACAGCAGACTCATATATGCCATTAAACAGTTCAAAAAGAATATCTATGCCCAGATCTTCTAGGGCTTGTAAGCTGAGGTTTCCTCAAGTCCAGTGGCTTTACCACGTTTCATGCTTTACATTGCTTTAGTTTTTTCTTCTTTGGTAATAGGTGGGCCAGAATTAGGGTGTTTAATATCTGTTTAATAATCCCTCTATTATCCTCAGACAGCTGCTCTATATACTGAATCCTCCTCCCACATACTTCATCTGGATCTGTCTGCTGATCTTATGCATTCTGTAGAGGAGGTTTTCTTAATTCCCTAATTTCCTTAATTTTCTTGTCCATTTCTTTGCCGTTGTTAATATGGCCTTCTGCTTCATTGCATTTTTTAAAAATTTTATTTAATTGCGTTTTTAAGTAATTACAAGTGTGGAAAAAAATGTATATATCCCTTCCCCCCTCCCTTAACCCCTCCCCCTAACTTCCCTATATAAAAAAAAGAGAAAGTAAGAAAGAAAAAAAAAAGAAAGAGTGCCTGGTTGTTGGAAGATCTCCACATGCTCCATGGAGTTCTTAATAACTTTAGTATATATATTTATTTCTTTCCCCAAGTAACCAATTGTTTCATCTTCAGAGCACCTATATATTTAGTCCTGTCTTTTGTAAATAAGGGCACCAAATTTTCAAAAATGTTTCATATTTATCTCTTAAATTATAAGTAATTTTCTCTAATGGAATACAACCATAGATTTCTTTCTTCCAACAATCTATACTTAAATATGTATCTGATTTATAAGTAACTGCAATAGCCTTTTTGGCTACTGCCAGTGCAATTTTTATGAATTCTTTCTGATATTTATTTAGTTTGAGTTTCGGTTTTATCCCTTCAATATCACCTAGTAAAAGTAATATTGGATTATGAGGAAGTTGTATTCCCGTAATTTGTTCCAGTAAAAGTCTTAAATTTGTCCAAAAAGGTTGAATTTTAGAACAAGACCATGTCGAATGTAAAAATGTACCAGTTTCTTGGTTACATCGGAAACACTGATCAGATAAACTTGGATTTAATTTATTTATTTTTTGTGGTGTAATATATAATTGATGTAGAAAGTTATATTGCACTAATCTTAACCGAACATTTATTGTATTTGTCATACTATCAAGACATCGTCTTGACCAATTTGTTTCTTCAATTTTAATATTCAAATCACTTCCCCATTTTTGTCCTGACTTATGGACTCCTTGTTTAATTGCCTGTTTTTGAATCAAATTATACATACAAGATATAAATTTTTTAATATTTCCTTTTTGAATTAAAATTTCTATTTCATTAGATTTCGGCAATAACATTGTTTGACCTAGTTTTTCTCTTATATAAGCCCTTAGTTGAAAGTAACAAAAAAGAGTGTTGTTTGATACTTTATATTTATTCTTTAATTGATCGAATGACACTAATATACCTCCTTCAAAACAATCTCCTATGTATCTATCCCTTTTTGAAACCAATTATATAAAAGTTGATTGTCCATTGTAAAAGGAATAAGTCTATTTTGAATTAAAGATCTCTTTGCTAATAAAGATTTTTTTGTCTCATCATCAACATTTATCTTATTCCATAAATCAATCAAATGTTTTAATATAGGAGATTTTTTCTTTTCCCGTATCCATTTAGATTCCCATTTATATATAAAATCTTCTGGTACGTTTTCTCCTATTTTATCTAGTTCTATTCTAATCCATGCCGGTTTATCTTTCTCAAAAAAAGATGCAATAAATCTAAGTTGATTTGCTTTATAATAATTCTTAAAATTTGGAAGTTGTAACCCTCCTAGATCAAATTTCCATGTCAATTTTTCCAACGATATTCTTGATATCTTACCTTTCCAGAGAAACTTCCTCACATATTTGTTTAACTCTTGAAAAAACTTCTGGGGTAATTGTATTGGTAATGATTGAAATAAATATTGTAGTCTAGGGAATATATTCATTTTTATAGTATTTACTCTACCTACTAATGTTATTGGTAATGCCATCCATTTATCAAGATCTTCCTGAATTTTTTTCAAAAGTGGTGAATAATTTAATTTGTATAAGTTTTTTATATCATTATCAACTCTTATACCTAAATATTTTATACCATTTGCCGGCCATCTAAATTGAGGTTATTAATCGACATTGACTATAGTCTCCATTAGTAAGAGGTAAAATTTCACTTTTATCCCAATTTACTTTATAACCTGATATTTTCCCATATTAGATAGATAGATAGATAGATACTTTATTCATCCCCATGGGGAAATTCAACTTTTTTTCCAATGTCCCATACACTTGTTGTAGCAAAACTAATTACATACAATAATTAACTCAGTAAAAAAATATGATATGCATCTAAATCACCATCTCAAAAAGCATTAATAATAGTTTTTAAAAAGTTCTTAAGTCCTGGCGGTAGAATTGTAAAGCCTAATGGCATTGGGGAGTATTGACCTCTTCATCCTGTCTGAGGAGCATTGCATCGATAGTAACCTGTCACTGAAACTGCTTCTCTGTCTCTGGATGGTGCTATGTAGAGGATGTTCAGAGTTATCCATAATTGACCGTAGCCTACTCAGCGCCCTTCGCTCAGCTACCGATGTTAAACTCTCCAGTACTTTGCCCACGACAGAGCCCGCCTTCCTTACCAGCTTATTAAGACGTGAGGCGTCCCTCTTCTTAATGCTTCCTCCCCAACACGCCACCACAAAGAAGAGGGCGCTCTCCACAACTGACCTATAGAACATCTTCAGCATCTCACTACAGACATTGAATGACGCCAACCTTCTTAGGAAGTACAGTCGACTCTGTGCCTTCCTGCACAAGGCATCTGTGTTGGCAGTCCAGTCTAGCTTCTCGTCTAACTGTACTCCCAGATACTTGTAGGTCTTAACCTGCTCCACACATTGTCCATTAATGATCACTGGCTCCATATGAGGCCTAGATCTCCTAAAGTCCACCACCATCTCCTTGGTCTTGGTGATATTGAGACGCAGGTAGTTTGAGTTGCACCATATCACAAAGTCCTGTATCAGTTTCCTATACTCCTCCTCCTGTCCATTCCTGACACACCCCACTATGGCCGTGTCATCAGCGAACTTCTGCACATGGCAGGACTCTGAGTTATATTGGAAGTCTGATGTGTACAGGGTGAACAGGACCGGAGAGAGTACGGTTCCCTGCGGCGCCCCTGTGCTGCTGACCACAGTGTCAGACCTACAGTCTCCCAACCGCACATACTGAGGTCTATCTGTCAAGCAGTCCACTATCCAATCCACCATGTGAGAGTCTACTCCCATCTCCGTTAGTTTGTGCCTTAAGATCTTGGGCTGGATGGTGTTAAAGGCACTAGAGAAGTCAAGGAATGTAATCCTCACAGCACAACTGACCCCCTCTAGGTGAGAGAGTGATTTGTGCAGCAAATACGTGATAGCATCCTCCACTCCCACCTTCTCCTTATATGCAAACTGAAGAGGATCCTGGGCGTGCCTGGTTTGTGGCCTCAGATTCTGTATTATCAGCCGCTCCATGGTCTTCATCACGTGCGACGTCAAGGCAACAGGTCTGAAGCCATTCAACTCCTTTGGTTGTGGTTTCTTCGGTACCGGGACAATACGGGATGTTTTCCACTGTCTGGGTACTCTTCTCTGCTCCAGGCTCATGTTGAAGATGCGCTGTAGTGGTTCTCCCAGCTCAGTAGCACAGGCCCTCAGTAATCGTGGGGAAACTCCATCCGGTCCAGCCGCCTTGCTGGTACAGATCTTCCTCAGTTGACCTTCCACCTGTGCAGCCGTAATTCTGGGCGTGGGCAAGGTCTCCTGTGAGTGGCTATTTTCCTGTGAGGGAAGTAAGCCTGGTGAGGATGAGATTGTGCTGTCGAACCTGTTGAAGAAGTTGTTCAGCTGGTTCGCTTTCTCCACATCTCCACTTATGTTCGCCCTCCGCTTTGCACCGCATCCGGTGATGATCTTCTTCCCATCCCACACCTCCTTCATGCTTTTTTTCTGCAGCTTTTGTTCTAGCTTCCTCCTATACTGCACCTTTGCCCCCCTTATCTGTACTCTTAGTTCCTTCTGAACTCTTTTAAGCTCCAACCGATCACCATCTTTAAAGGCCCTCTTCTTCTGGTTTAGGAGGCCTTTGATGTGACTAGTGATCCAGGGCTTATTATTGGGATAGCAGCGAACAGTTCTAACAAGGACAACTGCATCCACACAAAAGTTAATATAGTCCGTTGTGCATTCAGTGACCTATAATCTTCTAATCTATAAGATAATTTACATAATGAATGTAATGGATCTGTTAAATAAAGAAGAACATCATCAGCAAATAAATTAATCTTGTATTCTTCCTGATTAACTCTGAAACCCTTAATATCTGGGTCCATTCTTATTAATTCAGCTAATGGCTCTATTGCCAACACAAACAAAGCAGGTGATAATGGACAACCTTGCCTAGTTGATCTTGTTAACTGAAATGGTGTCGAAATTTGACCATTTGTCACTACTTTAGCTTTGGGATTAGTATTTAAGGTTTTAATCCATTTTATAAATGATGTTCCTAATCCATATTTTTCCAATACCTTAAATAAAAAATCCCATTCCAATCTATCAAATGCTTTTTCTGCATCTAAAGCAACTGCCACACTCGTTTCCTCCCTCTTTTGCGCTAAATGGATTATACTAATTAACCGGGTTACATTATCTGCCGATTGTCTATTTTTGATAAATCCTGTTTGATCCATATGCACTAATTTTGATAAGCATTTAGATAATCTATTAGATAAGATTTTTGCTATTATTTTATAATCAGTATTTAATAAAGAAATAGGTCTATATGATGCTGGCTTTAAAAGATCTCTATCTTTTTTTGGCAATACTATTAAAATATCTGTTGAAAAAGATTCTGGAAGTCTATGCGTTCTTTCCGCTTGATTTATTAACTCCATAAAGGGAGAAATTAATAAATCTTTAAACTTTTTATAATATTCAGGCGGAAAACCATCTTCTCCTGGAGATTTATTACTTTGAAGTGATCCCAGAGCTTCTTCAACCTCCTTCAATATAAAAGGCATACCTAATCCCTTCTGTTCTTCCGTATTTAATTTTGGAAGAGTTATTTGTGCTAAAAATCTTTCTATCTTAACATCATCATTTTTTGATTCTGATTTATACAACTCAGAATAAAAATTCTTAAAAGCCTCATTAATTTCTAGAGGCTTATAAGTAACTTTATTCACTTTTGTTCGGATTGCATTTATTGTTTTAAAAATCTGATCTGTTTTTAACTGGCATGCAAGGACCTTATGTGATCTTTCACCTAGTTCATAATATCTCTGTTTAGTTCTCATAATTGCTTTTTCTGTTCGATATGTCTGGAGTGTATTATATTTTAACTTCTTATTAATAAGTTGTCTTCGTTTTTCTTCTGTCATATTTCTTTGAGATTCTTTTTCTAATTTTATAATCTCTTTTTCCAATTGATCTATTTCTATCATATATTCCTTCTTAATTTTAGAAGTATAACTTATTATCTGACCTCTCAAATATGCCTTCATTGCTTCCCACAATATAAATTTATCATCATCTGAATGTAAATTTGTATCTAAAAAGAACTGAATCTGCTTTTTCATAAAATCACAAAAATCTTGATGTTTTAGTAGAATTGAGTTAAATCTCCATCTATAAATTGATTCCTCTTTATCTATCATTATCATTGTCATTATTAAAGGAGAGTGATCAGACAATATTCTTGCTTTATATTCCACATTTTTCACTCTATCTTGAATATTCGTTGATAATAGGAAAAAATCTATCCTTGAGTATGTTTAATGTCTATTTGAATAAAATGAATAATCTCTTTCTTTTGGATTGATTCTTCTCCATATATCAATCAAATTTAAGTCTTTCATCAATGATAGAGTTAATTTTGCTACTTTTGATTTTGTAATAGCCTTTATTGATCTATCTAAAACTGGATCTAGACAAAAATTAAAATCTCCACCTATTAATATTTTATCATGTACGTTAGCCAAATTCAAAAAGACCTCCTGTATAAATTTTACATCATTTTCATTTGGTGCATAAATATTCATAAGAGTACATAGTTCTGAAAAAATTTGACAATGTATAATTAAATATCTTCCTGCCGAATCAATTAATACATTTTGTATTTTAATTGGTAAATTTTTATTAACCAAAATTGCAACTCCTCTCGCCTTTGAGTTAAATGAAGCTGCAATAACATTTCCAACCCAGTCTCTTTTTAATTTCTGATGTTCTATGTCCGTTAAATGAGTTTCTTGTAGGAAAGCTATATCTATTTTCCTTTTTTTTAATATATGTTAAAATTCTTTTTCTTTTTACTGGTCCATTAAGCCCATTAACATTAAAACTTAAAAAATTCAATAAATTATTCATTGTTTTTAATTATGTTACTCCAATCTATAATAATACCTAATCTTTCAACTTTCGTGGTATCCTGGGAAATCTTTTTAGAAGTCTCCATGTTGCTATGTGTGTCCCCACCAATAATCCAGGCAAAAAATAGAAGAAAAATAGAGTATAAGGAAAAAAACAAAATACCCCCCTACTAATGTTGTGAAAGAAAAAAAAAACACAACATTACCCCCCTCTGTTGTACGGGTCATGGCAATCGCCATGATTACACACGTGAATCCCGTAGTAACCGATTCAATGCTCCCCAGCCCCCCCGCAACGTAAAAAGTATATATATATAAGAAAAGAAAAAACATATTATTCTCAATTAACATTTCTAAAATTTTACTTTTCTCCCTTGTATCATCCTTAAATGTCCATCAGTTCCATTCACTATCTCTGTCTTTGTCTTTAACCATTGCGTTTATAAATCTCTACGTTTAATTAGCGAATAGATGGAAGTTTTTGTGCGAACACCTCCGCATCTCGATAATCGGGAAAAAATCTTTTTCCCTCTTCCAAAAAATTTATCAGTGTTGCTGGGTGACGCATTAAAAATTTGTGACCTTTTTCCCATAAGACTTCTTTTGCTGAATTAAATTCTTTCTTTCTCTTCAAAAGGTTATAACTTATATCAGGATAAAAAAGAACTTGTTTCTCTGCTATCATCAATGGACCCTTTCTTCTTTTGGCACCTTGGGCAGCGGCCCTCAAAATCTTTTCTTTATCCTGGTATCTTAAACATCTTATCAAAATTGATCACGGATTTTGATCATCTTGAGATCTTGGCCTTAAGGCTCTGTGCACCCTTTCAATCTCAATTGAAGTTTCTTCACCCATTTCCAATTTTTCAGGGATCCATTTTTGAAAAAAAATTATTGGGTCTTCTCCTTCGGTACCTTCCTTAAGTCCAACAATTTTAATAATGTTACGTCTACTAAATCAGAAGAAGAGGGCCTTTAAGGATGGTGATCGGTTGGAGCTTAAAAGTGTTCAGAAGGAACTCAGAGTACAGATAAGGGGGGCAAAGGAGCAGTATAGGAGGAAGCTAGAACAAAAGCTGCAGAACAAAAGCATGAAGGAGGTGTGGGATGGGATGAAGATCATCACCGGAAGCGGAGGGCAAACATAAGCGGACATGTGGAGAAAGAGAACCAGCTGAACAACTTCTTCAATAGGTTCGACAGCACAATCTCATCCTCACCGCAGAACTCCACACCAGGCTTGTCTTTCTACTCGTCCTCCCTCTTACTTCCCTCACAGGAAAATAGCCACTCACAGGAGACCTTGCCCACGCCCAGGATTACGGGCTGCACAGGTGGAAGGTCAACTGAGGAAGATCTGTACCAGCAAGGCGGCTGGACCGGATGGAGTATCCCCACGATTACTGAGGGCCTGTGCGACTGAGCTGGGAGAACCCCTACAGCGCATCTTCAACATGAGCCTGGAGCAGAGAAGAGTACCCAGACAGTGGAAAACATCCTGTATTGTCCCGGTACCAAAGAAACCACAACCAAAGGAGTTGAATGACTTCAGACCTGTTGCCTTGACGTCGCACGTGATGAAGACCATGGAGCGGCTGATAATACAGAATCTGAGGCCACAAACCAGGCACGCCCGGGATCCTCTTCAGTTTGCGTATAAGGAGAAGGTGGGAGTGGAGGATGCTATCACGTATTTGCTGCACAAATCCCTCTCTCACCTGGATGGGGTCAGTGGTGCTGTGAGGATTACATTCCTGGACTTCTCTAGTGCCTTTAACACCATCCAGCCCAAGATCTTAAGGCACAAACTAACAGAGACGGGAGTAGACTCTCACATGGTGGATTGGATAGTGGACTACTTGACAGATAGACCTCAGTATGTGCGGTTGGGAGACTGTAGGTCTGACACGGTGGTCAGCAGCACAGGAGCGCCGCAGGGGACCGTGCTCTCTCCGGTCCTGTTCACCCTGTACACATCAGACTTCCAATATAACTCAGAGTCCTGCCATGTGCAGAAGTTCGCTGATGACACGGCCATAGTGGGGTGTGTCAGGAATGGACAGGAGGAAGAGTATAGGAAACTGATACAGGACTTTGTGATATGGTGCAACTCAAACTACCTGCGTCTCAATATCACCAAGACCAAGGAGATGGTGGTGGACTTTAGGAGATCTAGGCCTCATATGGAGCCAGTGATCATTAATGGAGAATGTGTGGAGCAGGTTAAGACCTACAAGTATCTGGGAGTGCAGTTAGACGAGAAGTAGACTGGACTGCCAACACAGATACCTTGTGCAGGAAGGCACAGAGTCGACTGTACTTCCTTAGAAGGTTGGCGTCATTCAATGTCTGTAGTGAGATGCTGAAGATGTTCTATAGGTCAGTTGTGGAGAGCGCCCTCTTCTTCGTGGTGGCGTGTTGGGGAGGCAGCATTAAGAAGAGGGACGCCTCACGTCTTAATAAGCTGGTAAGGAAGGCGGGCTCTGTCGTGGGCAAAGTACTGGAGAGTATAACATCGGTAGCAGAGCGAAGGGCGCTGAGTAGGCTACGGTCAATCATGGAAAACCCTGAACATCCTCTACATAGCACCATCCAGAGACAGAGAAGCAGTTTCAGCGACAGGTTGCTATCGATGCAATGCTCCTCAGACAGGATGAAGAGATCAATACTCCCCAATGCCATTCGGCTTTACAATTCAACCGCCAGGAGGAAGATATGTTAAAGTGCCGGGGTTAGGACTCATTGTATTTAAGTAAACTACTTAAGAACTTTTTAAAAGCTATTTATTAATGCTTTTTGAGAGGGTGATTTTAGATGCATATCATATTTTTACTGAGTTAAGTATTGTATGTAATTAGTTTTGCTACAATAAGTGTATGGGACATTGGAAAAAATGTTGAATTTCCCCATGGGGTTGGATAAAGTATCTATCTATCTATCTATCTATCTATCTATCTACTAAAATTTTCAAGCTTATCAATTTTTTCCACGAGTTGTTTTCTTTCTGATGTCCAGGCATTATTATCAACTTCCATTTCCTTCATTCTTCCATCCACGTCTTCCATTTTAATTTCCAAATCTGTAATTTTCTTTTCCATTTTTTCTTGTTTCTTTGTCATTTTAGCAAACATAGCCTCCATATTTATTATTTTTTCTTTAATTACTTTTTGGTTACTTTTAATGCATTTAATTTATGCATTATTTGCCTCAAAGTCTTTTTTATATTTTCAGAGGAATTTTCATCTCCATCTTCGTCTGATTAAGGGATGTCACGTGATGACGTAGGATCGAGACGCTGGAACCCAGCCCTCCCGTAAAAAAATCAATAAATTAATGTTTAAATGAAGAAAAAGTAGTCAATATTTTCATAAGGTTACTTATAAACTACTCCGGCTTGTTTTAAGCTATGCCTCATAAACAGAGGACGAAGAAAGATACTACCGCGAAGACAGCTCAAGTTCGAAAAGAATCAAGGCCTACTTCTACCGAAGAACCGCGGACTCAGGTACAACACATCACTGTCGAAACAGAACAGGAAACTGCGGCAGCATCGGCCATTTCTAAAGGAAAGGATCAACGAGAACGGCGCAAGCGTAAAAGAACGAGCATGCGCAAACGAGAGCAACCAGAACTACAAATTTCAGCTGCGACTTCAACTGAGAGTGACTTCATTGCATTTTTGATTTAGCCATTCTTCCTTTGCAATATTGCGCACTTGTCTGTTTAGCTCTCTGAATTGCACTTCATTATTCTTCACTAACCTTCTTTGTTCCATCAGATGTAGAATTTCTTGGGTTATCCACCCCTTGTTGGTGTGTTGTGTTTCTTGTATTTGGATTATCTCCCCTGCTGATTGTAGTATAGAATATTTAAATCTGTCCCAAATAGGTGTTGTTTCGTTTTCGTTGAGGTGTTCTTCTACAGCTGTCTTGAATTGTTGCTAAGTATGCTATCTTTTTTTTTGTTCTCCCAACACATACTTCTCTTTTTTCCACGTTTCAGTTTCTTTAATTTTGTTTTGATGGTAGCTATTACTGGATGGTGATCTGAACAACAGTCTACTCCTGAGTAGGATTTAGAATTTGTGATATTATTTCTAATGGGTTCATTGACGGTAATGAAATCTATTTGATTCCTTGTTCTATCTCCAGGGCTAATCCAAGTACACAATCTACGTGGATGGTTTTTATACCAAGTATTGGTGGTCACTTGGTTGTATCTGACACATCAGTCAGTAAACCTGTTTTCAATTTTCTCCCCTAGTCCAAAGGGTCCTATAATATTATCAACCGTTTTCAGTCCAACTTTGGCGTTAAAATCTCCCATGACTAGTTTTATATCCTGAGATTTACATTGCCGTCACGATCTTCATAAAACTTGTTATTATCCTCTTCGTCCCCATCATTTGTTGGTGCGTAGGCTTGGATTATGCTAATGTTAAAAGGGTTAACCCTTAATTTAACTAAAAGCAGCGATCGGAAATCGCCCAATATGGCATAAGACATTTTGATACTTTGTATTATTTCAAATTCTCACTAAACACTGACGGAAGGGAAGAACAACTACTTCACAATTCATATTGGAACCAAACGGCGGTGGTAAAAACTGATAATAATATAAGTAGTTGGACTAAAATTTAAAGAGGATTTAGACAGAGACGCGTTGCCTCATTGGAATTTTAAAATATCTATAGTGAAATGATTCTCAGAGAAATAGAAGACCTAGATGGGATAAAAATTTGAGGTGTTAACATCAACAATATAAGATATGCGGACGATACCACCCTAATAGCAAGTGCTACAGAAGACCTACAAATCCTCCTACCCAAAGTAATGCAAACAAGTGCAGATTCTGGTCTAACCATCAACTGTAAAAAAAAAGTATGGCAACATCGAAACAGCAGGATACTCCCAACGGAAAGTTGTACATCGGTAACCAAGAGGTTGAACAAAAGGCCAGTTTCAATTACCTTGGTAGCTTTATATTGTTACTTGTTATTCATTATTCAAATGACAAGTCATAGGTAACAAAGGACTTTAAGGACATCCTGAAAACTAAAAAGAGGGCGTTTGGAGATGGAAATAGGGAGGAGCTGAGGACAATACAGAGGGACCTGAAAGCCAAGTTCAGGGAGGTTAAAGACAGGTATAGGAGGATGCTTGAATGAAAACTCTAACAGAACAACATGAAAGAGGTCTGGAGTGGGATGAGGACCATCACTGGGTTCTGGTAAACTAGCAACAGAGGAGCTGAAGGCAGTGTGGACAGGGCCAACAAACTTAACCTGTTCTTCAACAGATTTGACACTGTGGCCCCTGCCCATCCCCCACGATTCATCTGTTGTCAGCCCCCAACCAACACATACTCCACTCTCCCCTCCTACTCCTACTCACAGCCTCCCACCCTGCTCTCATGACGACATCCCTCCCCCACCTGAAACCACCATGATGGGCTTCAGAGCTGAACAGGTGAGAAGACATCTGAAACCTCTCCACCCCCAAGCAAGGCTGCAGGCCCGGATGGTGTCAGCTCCAGGGTGCTCAAATCCTGTGCCCCCCAGTTATTTGGGGTACTACACCATGTCTTCAACCTGAGCCTGAGTCTCCAGACGGTTCCTATGGTGTGGAAGCCGTCCTGCCTCGTCCCTGTACCGAAGACGCCGCGCCCCAGTGGCTCCAATGCCTACAGACCGGTGGCATTGACCTCCCACATCATGAAGACCCTAGAGCGACTTGTTCTAGAGCAGCTCCGGCCTATGGTTAGGCCACACTTAGACACCCTCCAGTACACCTAACAGCCCCGACTAGGATTTGAGGATGCCATCGTCTACCTGCTGAACCATGTCTATGCCCACCTGGACAAGCCGGCGAGCACTGTGATGCTCATGTCTTTTGACTTCTCCAGTGCGTTCAACACCATCCGCCCTGCTCTGCTGGGTGAGAAGCTGACAGTGATGCAGGTGGATGCTTCCCTGGTGTCATGGATTATTGATTACCTGACTGGCAGACCACAGTACGTGCGCTTGCAACACTGTGTGTCAGACAGAGTGGTCAGCAGCACTGGGGCTCCACAGGGGACTGACCGGTCTCCCTTTCTCTTCACCATCTACACCTCGGACTTCAACTACTGCACAGAGTCTTGCCATCTTCAGAAGTTTTCTGATGACTCTGCCATAGTTGGATGCATCAGCAAGGGAGATCAGGCTGCGTACAGAGCTACGGTGGGAAACTTTGTTACATGGTGCAAGCAGAATCATCTGCAGCTTAATGTGAAAAAGACTAAGGAGCTGGTGGTGGACCTGAGGAGGGCCAAGGCACCGGTGACCCGCTTCCATCAAAAGGGTCTGTGTGGACATGGTGGAGGATTACAAGTACCTGGGGATACGAATTGACAATAAACTGGACTGGTCAAAGAACACTGAGGCTGTCTACAAGAAGGGTCAGAGCCGTCTCTATTTCCTGAGAAAACTGAGGTCCTTTAACATCTGCCGGACGATGTTGAAGATGTTCTACGAGTCTGTAGTGGCCAGTGCTATTATGTTTGCTGTTGTGTGCTGGGGCAGCAGGCTGAGGGTAGCAGACACCAACAGAGTGAAAAAACTCATTCGTAAGGCCAGTGATGTTGTGGGGGTGGAACTGGACTCTCTGACGGTGGTGTCTGAAAAGAGGATGCTGTCCAAGTTGCATGCCATCTTGGACAATGTCTCCCATCCACTCCATAATGTACTGGTTAGGCACAGGAGTACATTCAGCCAGAGACTCATTTCACCGAGATGCATAGGAAGTCATTCCTGCCTGTGGCCATCAAACTTTACAACTCCTCCCTTGGAACGCTAACCGCTCTGAGCCAATAGGCTGGTCCTGGACTTATTTCCACTTGGCATAATTTACTTAGTATTATTTCATTACTTCTGGTTTTATTTTGCTATATTTCTACTCTATTCTTGGTTGGTGCAACTGTAACAAAAACCAATTTCCCTCGGGATCAATAATGTATGTCTGTCTATCTGTCTATATCACAAGATGCTGGAAGTAAAGAAGAAATAAAAAGTAGAATTGGTATTACCAAAACCAACTTCCAAAAAACGATTTTTACCAACAGACACAATTCTATGATAACACGGTTTAGGCTACTAAAATGTGACATCTGGTCAATCTTGCTGTATGCTTCAGAAACATGGACTGGAAACACCAGAACTCCAAAGAAACTTCGAAGCAACAGAAATGCGGTTTCTTAGAAGAATGCTTAAAATATCATATAAAGGTAGGGTAACTAATGAGATAATTCTCCAACGTGCCCATACAAAAAGCTCTTTAATAAGAACTTTAAGTGAGCGGAAACTTAAAATACTGCAAAATTAAATGGGACCAATTCCAAAGGGGGGTGTGGTGGGTGAGTCTGGGACTTTGTGAGGGAGCCCTAACTTCATCCTCCTCATTCCTCATTCTCCTTTTCCCTTCTCACTCCCCTCCCTCACACTGAGGCATGTGTCTGTGTGTGAGAGACGGCCTGCGCAGTCGCACTCCATCAACGATGTGCTCTCCCTCCCAACACACTCGCACTCCTCTGCACACAACAATCCTCACCAGCTCAGAAGATCCAAAAATCTTATACACTCCCTCCTGCACCAACTCCTTAGCCATGTGTTAAACGGTATAATCTTCCGATTCCTGGCACGTGGCACAGATGATAGTCCTGAGATCACAGCCCTGGATGAGCTGCCCTTTAACTTAGCAGCTCACTCCCTGAACTCCCTTTGCAGAACCTCGTTACTCGACCAGACCATATATCAGAACCTTGCATGCAGGAGACCACATGCCATCCTGGAATATCATTCTCACCCACAGGCCTATCAGTTCCCTGAAGGAATGAATAACCTCTGACCACAGCTCGCCTCTTCTCCACCCTTCCCTCCTCAGTCTCAGAGCCAGACTAAGTGCCAGAGACCCTGTTGCTGAGACCTTCCTTTACTTGGTCATCCCCACCATCCCTGACTGTACCTAAAGTGATATCTGTGTTGTTCAGGGGGATGGACACAGGGGTAAACTGCTCTCGCTGTTTCCCACTTTACCCTTCCTGACAGTCACCCAGTTTCCTGTGCCGTGCTTCTTGGATGCAACTACCTCTCAAATGTTCAACCTATCACCCCTTCAACCTCCCGAATGATCTGGAGTTCATCCAGTTCCAGCTGCAACTCCGTAATGTGGATTGTTTGGAACTGAAGCTGGATGCCCTTCTCACAGGTGTAGTTATCAGGGACACAGGAGGGACCCCTGCCTTCCCCGATCCCGCAAGAGGAGCTTTCCACTATCCCGCCTGGCATCTCCACTGTTCTGAGCAAATGAAAAGGGGGCAAAAAAAATTCTACCTTTGGCATGATTTTGCCTTCTCTGACTGAAGGCTCTCCTCACTGAAACCTAAAGAGGTAAAGCCTCAAAGTCTCCACTCTGACTCTGTCCACTCCAACAGTGACCGCTCCACTTGCTCCTGCCTGACTTGAAGTTGTTCTTGATAATCAACCCTAAATACAGATTGGCCACTGCTGAAAGCTCAAAAATAACCTGCCCTGAACCACTGCCTTTAATACTCGGTCGGTGAACCTGAGTGAATTACATCCTCTCAAGCGTCTGATCACTCCGATTATCGATGGGTCAAAGCTCGGTAGGGCGACACAAGGATGAATGACAGACTGAAACCCATCCCACAGTCTGAGCAGGTGACCACCCTCACCACAGCGTGAACCCACCACTGTCTCTGCAGCGTGGATAAGTGTGTGAATGCCTTCCCACAGTCTGAGCAGGTGACCACCCTCCCCACAGTGTGAACCCACCACTGTCTCTGCAGCGTGGATAAGTGTGTGAATGCCTTCCCACAGTCTGAGCAGGTGACCACCCTCACCACAGTGTGAACCCACCACCGTCTCTGCAGTGTGGATCAGTGTGTGAATGCCTTCCCACAGTCTGAGCAGGTCAACATCCTCTCACTGCTGAAAACAGTCCGGTGTGTCGGTAGGTGAGATGAAAGTGTGAATCCCTTCTGACAATCTGAGGAAGGTGAACAGTTTCTCCCGAGTGTGAACTAACTGATGCTCCTTCAGTTGAGATGGCTGAATGAATCCCTTCCCACAGTCTGAGCAGTCGAATAACTTCTACTCACTGTGAACCTGTTGATGTTTTTTAAAATGAGGTGATTGAGTGAATCCCTTCCCACATTCAGAGCAGATGAACGGCCTTTCCCCAGTGTGAACAAACCGGTGTCTCTGCAGCATGGATGACTGAGTGAATCCCTTCCCACATTCGGAGCAAGTGAATGGCCTGTCCCACGCGTGGACTAACTGATGGGTCAGCAGAGAAGATGACTGGGAGAATCCCTTCCCACAGTCGGAGCAGGTGAACGGCCTGTCTCCAGTGTGAACTCGCTAGTGTGTCTGTAGCATGGATGACAGAGTGAATGCCTTCCCACAGTCTGAGCAGGTGAACGGCCTCTCCCCAGTGTGAAGCCGCTGGTGTTCCAGTAGGTGAGATGATCGACTGAATCTTGTCCCACATTCAGAGCAGCAGAACGGCTTCTCCCCAGTGTGAACTTGCTGGTGGGTGTCTCTGTAGCATGCATGACCGAGTGAAACCGTTCCCACAATCTGAGCAGGTGGACAGCCGCTCCCCAGTGTGAATTCGTTGATGCATTTTCAAGTCAGATGACTGTGTGTATTGTAGGAAAAGAACGTGGGACTTGAGAGGTTAATGGGCTGCTGTAAGTTTCCACTGAGCAGGTGGTATTTGGTGGGGCAGTGGGTTGTTAATGTAGCAGAATGGATGGCGTCGGGCCAGGAAATGGGACAATGTAATCGGTCCCAGCTCGTCAACCGCAACGCGTCCTATATTGTCCTGTGGTAACTGTACCATGTAGGCATGTAGAGGCAAAACAGGATGTCCTTGTCCGTGTAGGCATGTAGAGGCATTGTACAGGATGTCATTGTTCTAAGAAGACAGTATGACTTTGTAGAGTGTAAGGGGATATATATAAGGGGCCAGGGGCTGTGAGGTGCAGAGAGAAGACAAGCGGACGACAGGGAGAGGACGATATGCAGTCCGTGGAGAAGGACAACAACTAGCAAGACCAGAAGGAAACCCAGGTGGGGACGAAACATCCCAGGTGAAGACCGCGTTCGCTGGCGTGGGTGCTTCATCACACCTGTTCCTGGCCCCGTATGAGTCGTGTGGGAGTGGGATTAACCACACGTTGATAAGTATTGCTTGTATCGGGAAAAGGGCAGTTGCACAGCCGTGGGTAGTTAAGTTAAGCCGCTTTTCGCAATGAAGTGTCATTTATGCTAATATTTTACTTTGCCAATAAACAAGTGTAATCCTGTGATCCGTGGTCTAGTCTCATTCTTGTCGCGGGTACATTTTCTCTGATACCACGTTCCTGCTTGGTCGGATAACTTTCCGTCCATAACACTGTGTGAATTCTTTCCCACAGTCTGAGCAGCTGAATGGCTTCTCCCCAGTGTGAATTCTGTTGTGCTTCAAAAATGTAGATGACCGAGTGAATCCCCTCCCACATTCAGAGCAGGTGAATGGTTTCTCCCCAGTGTGAACTCGCTGCTGTACCTTCAGTTGAGAAGACCAAGTGAATTTATTCCCACATTCAGAGCACGTGAAAGGCCCCTGCCTTGTGTGGACTAACTGGTGTCTCAGTAGGTGAGATGACTGAGTGAATCCCTTCCCACAGTCGGAACAGGTGAATGGCCTCTCCCTAGTGTGAACTCACTGTTGTCTCTGTAGTGTGGATGAGCAAGTGAATCCCTTCCCACAATCTGAGCAGGTGAATGGCCACTCCCCGGTGTGAATCCGGTAGTGCTTCACAAGGGTGGATAACTGAGTGAATCCCTTCCCACGTTCAGAGCATGTGAATGGCCACTCCCCAGTGTGAACTGACTGGTGTGTCAGTAGGTGAGATGACTGAGTGAATCCCTTACCACAGTCTAAGCACGTGAATGGCCTCTCCCCAGTGTGAACTCGCTGTTGTCTCTGTAGTGTGGATGAGCGAGTGAATCCCTTCCAATCATCTGAGCAGGTGAACGGCATCTTCTCAGAATGAACTCGCTGCTGTTCGTTCAGTTGAGATGATTGAGTGAATCTTTTCCCACATTCAGAGCAGGTGAATGGCTGTGTGTGAACCTGCTGGTGTCACAGTTGAGTGTGTGAGTGCCTTCCCACCGTCCGAGCAGGTCAATATCCCCTCACTGGTGTATTTTTGGATATATCTTCAGCCTCGATGATAGATTGAATTGCTTCCCACAGTCAGAACAGGTGGAGCATCTCTCTGTGCTGTGAACTTGCTGATGTATCTTCAGGCTGGATGACAGAGTAATTCCCCTCCCACACACAGAGTGTGAATGGCCTCTCGCCACTGTGAACTCACTGGAGTGTCCGCGGGTAGGCTGTGAGTGTGTTCTCAGCACCCCAGTTCCAGTGGATTTCACTGAGTTACAACAGAAAACTTCATTTCAGACACAAAATACATTTCCAGCCGGCATGAGATTAACTCTTCATCTCCAAGGATCGATAACAGATGTGTTGGTCTTGCAAAGAAAGTATTTCGTCACTTCTTATATATCTGGACACAGACAGCAAAATTGACATGTTGAGATTCCCGTGCACAAGTGTTCTGCCATTTCAAACCTGTAAAAATATTTGAAAGGACATCAGTGGGTGAAGAACAATTATTCAGGTGAGGTTTTAGTCTGTCAGGAGCTCTGGCATCACAATGTTATGAAGTTCATCTCACGTTGGAGCTGAAGGGCTTGTACTGTGCTATAAATTTCTATATACTGCTACAAACTCCTCATCTTCTGACAAGGTATATATCAGGCATCCTGACTAACCAACAAATTCTCTGCCTGTATGAGAATAGGGGATTTCTGCCCTCAATTAACTTGTGAGTTGCCTCAATTTGACTCTGTCCATTTGATGTTATTTCAAGTTCTTGTCACGCCCCACAGCACTACAAAAGAGCACTTGTTATTACATGTCTGATCCTGTCGATTTTCTAATGACTTCGATCCCCTCCCAACAAGCGCTTGACAGTGATGAACCCATCGATGGCAATGCCAACGAACATGAAGGGGATGGTAGTGGTTATTCTCATTGGAATGTGGTAATTTTGCGATGTGAAAGCCACAAGTCTCTTGACATCGATGACAAAGGTGTTTCATACCGTTATTTACCCAGAGAGAACTAAAGCTAATGGAAGGATTTTTTTTTTTGCCAAACAGCACTAATTGACATTTTCACTGACTAGAAGGTAGACACTTCATCGGAGATTAACTGGGAAATATACTTTTGTTCCGAGTCCCTAATGCTTGGATTCACATCGTTGGAGTTCGGCAGTGTTTGGGGGATATATCCGCTCCAATTTCCTCTGACTGTACGAGGACAACGCCGATAGCGCTCCGCATGGCTGCCTCTTTACCCAGAAGCCCCCACGAACTAAAAACCGATCTATCCGCCATCCAGGGAGCACCAGCGAAGGCGAGGCGCATGCGCCACAACAGTCACCAGCCGAAATCTCTCTGGGGCTGAAAAAGACGGAAAAGACCGTGATCTGCCCAGGGGTGTAGGAGTAGTGCGGGCCGGGCTCACAGTAATTGTTCTTCAATCGCGGTTCAAACGCTGATGATTAATGCCCATCCGGAGCCCCCTCTTACCTGCGCCGAACCACGTGAGCCTCTCGTCTACTGAGCGCATGCGCGATATCCGGGATCAGCTCAGTCCTCTACGCATGCGCATCAGATTCCGCGTTGCAATTTCTATCATTTTGGCAGCATCATTGAAAAACACACCAAGAAGTGTGCACACTTAACTCAAAATCAAATGTAGAATGAATAATAATGTACCAATTTTCAATAATAATATAGGAAATATTAAAGCAGAGACTATGATGTCTGAACTGTTGTATACGCTTATTCTGTAACAATCCTTCTGACAGCAGAGTTTATTCAAACAGATGATCCGCTGCTTGTTCAGTAGGTCATGCAGAGGATGTGCCAGATTGTCCATAATGAATAACAGTATGTTTCCTGACCTGCGCTCCACCACGTCAACCTTTTTGATGAGTTTGTTCAGTCTTTTTCCATCACCAAGTACCAATGCTGCTCCACCAACATAAAGCAGCAAAGAAGACGGCACTCTCTGCAACTGACTGGTAAATGATCTCCAACATCCTGCTGCAGACAGTCCTCTGCGCTCCGACTCCCGCCCGTCTCTCATGCACCCAACTACCGCAGAGTCATCAGAGAACTTGTGCAAGTGGCTAGACTCAGAGTCGTACGTAAAGTCTGAGGTGTACAGTGTGAACAGAAACGGAGACAGGACAGTCCCTTGTGGGGCTCCAGTGACACTCACCTCCACCTCAGGCAGAGAACCACCCAGCGGTACAAACTGGGAGTCTATCAGTCAGGTAGTCAGTGATCCAGGAGAGAGGGGATTTGTCTACGCCCATCCTTTGCAGCTTCTTGCTCAGAACGTGATTGGGTTGTATTGAAGGCGGAAGAGAAATCAAAAAAATGTGGTGCTCACAATGCCACCAGCATTGTCCAGGTGTGAGCAAGCTCGCTTCAACAGGTAGATGGTGGCATCATCCGCTCCCACAAGAAGCTGCTTGGCTAACCGGAGAGGGTCCAATGAAGATCTCAACTGCGGCCCAGCACCGGCCACTCCAGCCCCTTTTCGGTCAATTATGGATAACTCTGAACATCCTCTACATAGCACCATCCAGAGACAGAGAAGCAGTTTCAGCGACAGGTTACTATCGATGCAATGCTCCTCAGACAGGATGAAGAGGTCAATACTCCCCAATGCCATTAGGCTTTACAATTCTACCGCCAGGACTTAAGAACTTTTTAAAAGCTATTATTAATGCTTTTTGAGATAGTGATTTAGATGCATATCATATTTTTTACTGAGTTAAGTATTGTATTTAATTAGTTTTGCTACAACAAGTGTATGGGACATTGGAAAAAAAGTTGAATTTCCCCATGGGGATGAATAAAGTATCTATCTATCTATCTATCTATCTATCTATCTATCTATCTATCTATCTATCTATCTATCTATCTATCTATCTATCTATCTATCTATGTTAGGGCAATTGGTCTGTAGTCATAAAGACCCGATTTAGTCGCCTCCTTGGGTAGAGGAACTAAGCAAGAAGTCTTCCACGGCACCAGTATCTTTTCCAGACTCAGACTCAAATTGTAAAGGTGCTACAAAATACCAGACAGGTGGGTCGCACTGCCCTTCAGTACCCTGGGGCTGGTACCGTCTGGGCCAGCAGTCTCTAGTCTCTCCAGCTGTCCGTTCAACCTGCCTCGACGGCAGGGAGGGTGTGTGGTCTTGGCCAGTGGGAGAGTGGACAGCAGTAGGTCCCCTGCTGAACCTGCTGAGAAAAACAAATCCACTTCATTGGCCCTGTCCAGGCAAGCCTCCGATCTTCCTTTCTTTAACCTTGAAGCCGGTGACCTGCTTCGTACCCGACTACACGCCCGCTATGCTACCCTACTGGAGCTTGTACTCCAGCTTCCTCTTGTACGGACCTTCAAACCTACCTCAGCCCTGCCCTCCGTTCACTCCGTTCTCGCCTCAGTGCTTGTCTTGTCTCCACACAGGGAGGCTCTCTTCTCCTTATTCAGAGGTTCTTTCGGGTCGCTGGTGATCCGGGGCTTGTGGCTGAGGAAGCAACATATACAGCCCTGGCTGGCAAGATGGCGTTCTCGCAGAATTTGATGCAGCCCAGGGGGCTTCCCTTGGGAACATTACAAGAAGAGCATTTTTAGTTTTGGGTGCCTGTGTTCTCACCACTCTAGCAATATGGGTCTGTTGGATCATGCGATATATCTTTCTCGGTAACCCCCACCTCCGCTGTTCCAAAGCCTTCAGCTGATTTTAGCTTACACGATTTAATCACGTCTAAGCATTCTGTTCTGCCTGTTGCTTGATCATATATGAAGCACAATTATTACGATGCGAGAACCCCGTTTTTTTTTTTACAGATGGATCAAAGGATAATTTAACCAGAAAATTTGCTGTGGTTGTTTTTGTGCCCGGATGATAGGTAACGATGAGGAAATGACTTACTGACCATTCACTGGCAGCCACAGCGGAACTGGTGGCCACCATCTTGGGCTGACAGTGGGTGGAGGAAAGTTTGTGCTGACGTGTGGCGATGTGAATGGGAAGCTGTATTGAAATGGCCGTCAGGAGATCCCGCCTGTGCTGGACAGAAGATAGGACCACGCCAAAGTGGTCTGTACGTCTCCCTTGGCAGCCCGTCCCACACCACTGATCTCCCTCCTGGTACTTTTCCTTGCTGCCGAACAATTGCCACACATCCCCTCCTACACCTCCTCTCTCTCTCACTACCATTCAGGGAGTGTTTACACGTGAGGCCGCACTTCACCAGCGAGTGTGTTTGTGTCACATACTGTATGCAGTGCTGCCGGTGGAGCCTGTGTTATATTGGCGAGATGCAGCGTAGATTGGGAGGTCGCTCCACAAACACTTTCAGTCTGTTAGCCAGGAAAAGCGGTGAGTTCCCACTTTCGAAAGCGTATATGTTTCCACATGTAATTGGCAAAGGTGCTTTGGATATCTAAAACAGCTTTCAAATTGAGGAAACAGCCTTGAGGTGTATTTTGTTCCAAATAAAAAACATCACGATTGAGGGAAGTAACCTTTCTTTCCTGTGACCAGAAACAAGTTGTTATTTGAGACCAATACTGAGCTGAGCTGCACACACTGAATAAGTCCTGTGAATTTGGAGATTTGACAGATTTACCAGATGGGGACAAAACAGTCTGTGGAATCACAGATAATAGGCTCAGAGACAGACAGCTCCGTGAGGAGAATGACTTGACGTTGCCAAAGGCTGTGGATATGTGTTGGACTGTGACAAGGAACGGGAAAACCCAAACGCAGGACACCGGCACGGAGATAGAGTCGGGATGCAGACGAGGGCGTGAGCGTGGCTGGGGCTGAACGGCAAACAGGAGGGTGAACGGAAAAGCAGCAGGCAGGCAAAACTTACCTTGACACAGGGCGTTGCTGGAGCTGAAGGGCAAACAGGAGACAGGCGGCAGGCAAAACTTAGCTTGACGGGAAGAGGCAGAGTTACACGGGTAAACCTCGGCACTGAAGTAAAACTTAGAATGCACAATCCGAGGCGGCTGGGAACGTGAATTACCACACTGGCTGACACAGCGACCTGGCGATGAGCGGATGCAAAGCCGGGGTATTTACGCTGCAGGTTTAGATGAGAATCAGGTGTGTCGCAACAAGGGGAATTAGGAGAATATGGGGGATTAACGGTTGGGACCGTGACACGGACAGCAGAGAGCACACGAGCACAAGCTGGGGAACTGCACAGGCCGAGGTGACAGTGCATACTATGAAAAAGGGGGGAGGCGGGCAGAACTCATGTTGTTACCCAAAGCAACAGAAAAGCAAAGAAATAAGGGCAGAATTAAGACGGCACCAAGTGGCTGCGAAAACAGCCTAATTCTTGCCTTTAATATCTCATTTTTCCCTTTTCAGAGTTGGTCGGGTTCCATCGAGTCCCGGAGCTGCCAGTGGCATTCGCAACCTATTTTCTTTTACGGTGGATGGGTTCCAGTTCCGGGTGCTCTGTGGCCGACCGGTTTTTGACATTCTCCAGGCCCGCCTCCGGGGTGCGGACCTGTGGATGCCTGATTTCAGGCTGGTGTTGCCGACAGTGGCGTCGCAGGATAGGGAACATCGTGGATCTCGCTGCGGCACACTTTTAATATAATAACAGCGACTGTCAGTCTCCCCTTTTGCTGTGAAAATGAGTGATATTGCTCGTGAGAGAGGGAGCCTTTGACACGTCGAGCTGTCGGGTAAACAACAGTTTTTGTTGACTGCAGATATTGTCTTTTCCATAAATGCCGCTGGAACTGCTGAGATCCTCCAGCATTCTCTGTGTGTTGCTATGGTCTCTCTCTGGTGTCTCCTGTTGCTTGGTGGTGGGGGGCGCTGACATTCTGTGTGTGTTGCTATGGTTTCTCTCTGGTGTTTCCTGTTGCTTGGTGGTGGGGGGCGCTGATATTCTGTGTGTGTTGCTATGGTCTCTCTCTGGTGTTTCCTGTTGCTTGGTGGTGGGGGGCGCTGACATTCTCTGTGTGTTGCTATGGTCTCTCTCTGGTGTTTCCTGTTGCTTGGTGTTGGGGGGCGCTGACATTCTCTGTGTGTTGCTTTGGTCTCTCTCTGGTGTTTCCTGTTGCTTGGTGGTGGGGGGCGCTGACATTCTGTGTGTGTTGCTTTGGTCTCTCTCTGGTGTTTCCTGTTTCTTGGTGGTGGGGGGCGCTGACATTCTCTGTGTGTTGCTTTGGTCTCTCTCTGGTGTTTCCTGTTGCTTGGTGGTGGTGGGCGCTGACATTCTCTGTGTGTTGCTCTGATCTGTCTCTGGTGCTTCCTGTTGCTTGGTGGTGGGGGGGGGGGGGGGGCGCTGACATTCTGTGCGTGTTGCTATGGTCTCTCTCTGGTGTTTCCTGTTGCTTGGTGGTGGGGGGCGCTGACATTCTGTGTGTGTTGCTATGGTTTCTCTCTGGTGTTTCCTGTTGCTTGGTGGTGGTGGGCGCTGACATTCTGTGTGTGTTGCTATGGTTTCTCTCTGGTGTTTCCTGTTGCTTGGTGGTGGTGGGCGCTGACATTCTGTCTGTGTTGCTATGGTTTCTCTCTGGTGTTTCCTGTTGCTTGGTGGTGGGGGGCGCTGACATTCTGTGTGTGTTGCTATGGTTTCTCTCTGGTGTTTCCTGTTGCTTGGTGGTGGGAGGTGCAGACATTCTGGTTGTGTTGCTATGATCTCTCTCTGGTGTTTCCTGTCGCTTGGTGGTGGTGGGCGCTGACATTCTGTGTGTGTTGCTATGGTTTCTCTCTGTTGTTTCCTGTTGCTTGGTGGTGGTGGGCGCTGACATTCTGTGTGTGTTGCTATGGTTTCTCTCTGGTGTTTCCTGTTGCTTGGTGGTGGTGGGCGCTGACATTCTGTCTGTGTTGCTATGGTTTCTCTCTGGTGTTTCCTGTTGCTTGGTGGTGGGGGGCGCTGACATTCTGTGTGTGTTGCTATGGTTTCTCTCTGGTGTTTCCTGTTGCTTGGTGGTGGGGGGCGCTGACATTCTGTGTGTGTTGCTATGGTTTCTCTCTGGTGTTTCCTGTTGCTTGGTGGTTGGGGGGCGCTGACATTCTGTGTGTGTTGCTGTGGTCTCTCTCTGGTTTTTCCTGTTGCTTGGTGGTGGTGGGCGCTGACATTCTGTGTGTGTTGCTATGGTCTCTCTCTGGTGTTTCCTGTTGCTTGGTGGTGGGGGGCGCTGACATTCTGTGTGTGTTGCTCTGGTCTGTCGCTGGTGTTTCCTGTTGCTTGGTGGTGGTGGGCGCTGACATTCTCTGTGTGTTGCTCTGGTCTGTCGCTGGTGTTTCCTGTTGCTTGGTGTTGGGGGGCGCTGACATTCTGTGTGTGTTGCTATGGTCTCTCTCTGGTGTTTCCTGTTGCTTGGTGGTGGTGGGCGCTGACATTCTCTGTGTGTTGCTCTGGCCTCTCTCTGGTGTTTCCTGTTGCTTGGTGGTGGGGGGCGCTGACATTCTGTCTGTGTTGCTGTGGTCTCTCTCTGGTGTTTCCTGTTGCTTGGTGGTGGTGGGCGCTGACATTCTGTGTGTTGCTGTGGTCTCTCTCTGGTGTTTCCTGTTGCTTGGTGGTGGGGGGCGCTGACATTCTATGTGTGTTGCTATGGTTTCTCTCTGGTGTTTCCTGTTGCTTGGTGGCGGTGACAACAGCGCCGGACTCCGGAGCGCAGGCTCCTGTGTTCCAATCCAAGTCGGGTGACACCCCCTCCCCCTCCCGGCACGCCTTCCATCCATGCTGGGTTGAGCGTTGAGCTAGCCACTCGGCCTCGTAAAACACACAAAGGGTCGAGTCAGGAATGTTCATATTGTGACCCCGTTAATCCGAAAAACCAATCCAGACACCACGCGCCAGACAGGAATGGCCGACCGTCTGGTGCGACACGCTAGGGAGGATATATTTGCTACTAATGCATTGTCAACAAGAAATAAAAGACCTACCAAGTGATTAATGCTGATGTACATGTCCTTTGTGGACATGATTGTTACCTCCATTCCAATATCTCCTGATAGAACAGAGATGATTAGGACACCAGCAGGGACGGCTGCATCAAGGAAGGTACGCAGAGAGACAATACAGAAAGGATGGCCTGCAACTACGAATAGATGTTCAATATTTGTTCGGGATTATTGGGCAGACAGAGCTGAACTGTCAGCATTGGAAGATATGTTCCTCCAGGGGAACAGGTTCGTGTCTTCAGGTCGTCACACAAGGAAGTGTTCCAGAAGGTTCACGAAGTGCACCCTGATGAGGAAAGAAACGTAAACAACGAGCTGATGAAGTGACGTACTGTCCAAGAATGAACTGAGACATCTGACGGACCACTACTTCATACGAGATATGTCGTACCCACAGACCAAAGCAGCATGCAAATCCCCTGACTCCACCCCCTGTACCAGACAAGCCGTCCTTCACATTCGGTGATTGGTTGTTTGATTGTAATGGGAAGAGTCATATTGTTGCGACAGACTTCTCTTCCAGTCACCCAGAGTTTGCAACAACACAATCAATATCCAGGCAAGCAATCATCACCTTCTCAAAAACTGCGTTTGCGTGGCATGGAGCTCCACAGAATCATAGAAAACCACAGCACGTTACAGGCCCTTCGGCCCGCAATGTTGTGCCGACCGTGTAACCTACTCTAGAAACTGCCTAGAATTTCTCTAACGCGTGGCCCACTATTTTGCTAAGCTCCGTGTACCTATCTAAGAATCTGTTAAAAGACCTGATACAGGACTTTGTGATATGGTGCAACTCAAACTACCTGCGTCTCAATATCACCAAGACCAAGGAGATGGTGGTGGACTTTAGGAGATCTAGGCCTCATATGGAGCCAGTGATCATTAATGGAGAATGTGTGGAGCAGGTTAAGACCTACAAGTATCTGGGAGTACAGTTAGACGAGAAGCTAGACTGGACTGCCAACACAGATGCCTTGTGCAGGAAGGCACAGAGTCGACTGTACTTCCTTAGAAGGTTGGCGTCATTCAATGTCTGTAGTGAGATGCTGAAGATGTTCTATAGGTCAGTTGTGGAGAGCGCCCTCTTCTTTGTGGTGGCGTGTTGGGGAGGACGCATTAAGAAGAGGGACGCCTCACGTCTTAATAAGCTGGTAAGGAAGGCGGGCTCTGTCGTGGGCAAAGTAGTGGAGAGTTTAACATCGGTAGCTGAGCGAAGGGCGCTGAGTAGGCTACGGTCAGTTATGGAAAACTCTGAACATCCTCTACATAGCAACATCCAGAGACAGAGAAGCAGTTTCAGCAACAGGTTGCTATCGATGCAATGCTCCTCAGACAGGATGAAGAGGTCAATACTCCCCAATGCCATTAGGCTTTACAATTCTACGGCCAGGACTTAAGAACTTTTTTAAAGCTATTATTAATGCTTTTTGAGATAGTGATTTAGATGCATATCATATTTATTACTGAGTTAAGTACTGTATGTAATTAGTTTTGCTACAACAAGTGTATGGGACATTGGAAAAAAGTTGAATTTCCCCATGGGGATGAATAAAGTATCTATCTATCTATCTACCCGCCATTACCGCTGCCCCTGGCAATGCATTGCACACACACACACCACTGTCTGTGCAAAAACTTACCTCAGGAACCCCCTTGAAGCTACTAAGAAGCACCTTAAAAATATGCTCGCTCGTGTTAGCCACTTCATCCCTGGCTACCCACACGAACAATGCCTCTCATCAGCTTATACATGTCGATCAGGTCACCTCTCGTCATCCGTCCCTTCACGGAGAAAAGGTCAAGTTTACTCAACCTATACTCACAAGGCATGTTCTGCACCATCCTTGTGCTCCGCTGCACACTCTCTATAGCATCTACATTCTTCCTGTAGTGAGGTGACCAGAACTGAAAACAGTAATCCAAGTGGGCTCTTCACAAGGTCTATATAGATCTAACACTACCTTGAACTCAATTCCACAGTTGATGAAGGTCATCACACCATACGCCTTCCTAGCAACATGTCAACCCGTGCTGTAGCTTTGAGTGTCCTACGGACACCGACTCGTTGATTCTCCACACTGCCAAGAGTCTTAACATTAATTCTGAGTTGTGTCTACAAATTTGACAGACCAAAACGAATCATTCACACGCAAGTGGGCTGGACACCCCCCGCCAATTCTCAGCCTGTTCCTGCCTCCTAATGATGTCCCGCTTTAACCTCTGACAAACCTGAATGGGAATCAGGATTAAAACCTTTGGCGCTGTGAAGTTCTACTTGTGGCGGACGGTGCGAAGCTGCTCGGCGAAGTGCTCCGCTAACTGGCTCAGGGTGGAGGAGCAACACCTTATATTCTGTCTCGGTGCACTCCAACCGGATCAGCTGAACCATAACACCCGCCTTGTCTTCTGAATCCGGAGCCCCAAGGGAAAACAGCACCGGCTCACTACAAGGTGACAGCAGAGCTCCGCTCAAACAAAGAAGTGAAACAAAGAGCAGGAGAGTGGTGGTGGAGGGCAACTCGTTGGGTCTGGTGTCCAGAAGGAAATGGAGAAAGCTCGTGTGGTGTTCCTGGTGGGAGGGGGAGGTGTACATGGACGGGGTATCCACAGTGAAAGTAAGATGATCGGGGCCAGGGGACTTGAAATCATTTGTAATGAGTTTGTGTGTGCTGCTTGGATTTCCAGCATCTGCAGATCTACGCTTGCTCGTGAATGGGAAATTCCGTTTGTTGCGGACGGAGCGAACGTACTTGTCAAAGTCGACTCCTGATCAACGTTGGGTCTCATCGACGTAGAGGAGGCCTCACTGGGAGCAACAGGTACGGCACAGCAACCTGACAGACTCGCAGGTGAGGTGTTGCCTCACTGGGAGCAACAGGTACGGCACAGCAACCTGACAGACTCGCAGGTGAAGTGTTGCCTCACTGGGAGCAACAGGTACGGCACAGCAACCTGACAGACTCGCAGGTGAAGTGTTGCCTCACTGGGAGCAACAGGTACGGCACAGCAACCTGACAGACTCGCAGGTGAAGTGTTGCCTCACCTGGAAGGTCTGTTCGTGATCCAGACTGGGACTGAGGGAGGAAGTAAATGGGAGTGTATAGAACTTCCCTCGCTTGCAAGGATATGTTCCGGGGGGGGGGGGGGGGGGAATGAGTGGGAAGGGACGAATGGAATCCTTGTGGAAAGCAGGACGTTGGGGGTGGGGCTGGGGAGGTAAAGGTAGGAAGCCAGGAAGCTGTTTAGTCAATACAACCGTAGAAATCGGGAGGTTTATAAAAAATGTCAGCTCCTGTGAATGTGTTTGGTGAGCCCATAGTCGGTGTCTTCCTCGGGTCCACTGTCATCTGAATCTGCCAGGGTGGATGGTGGAGGGTTTTACAGAGATGACAAGTGGAGTAGGGGTCAGACGGGTTCACAGAATGGTGATGGGTGTAGGTGTAGAAGGGCTGTCACAGATGGCGGAGGCTACATGGATCGGAGATGTTAACAGAAATGGAGAGAGCTGTAGGGTTTGGAACCATTTTCACAGAGAGCGAGTGGTGTAGCAATGTTTCTCCACCGCTGGGGGAATGCACTTCACTTCTACCATTTTTGTCTGTAACCAGCTGGAACCTGTATTGTATCAGAGAGCTTTGCTAATAATTTTGGTGCATCACGATGCTGATGGAACCTGAGCACTCGACTGCAGACCGGCAGCTGTGTCACTGGGAAAATGCTGAACACGCTGATTAAGCAGACAAACAGAATGCACCTTGACCTTGAACTTGTGTCCAAAGCAGTGAATGTACACGCTTGTGCTTTTTTGGAGAACAGCTATTACTCGCTCTTGTACCGGTCTTCCCTTGCTGCAAGTAAAAATAAGCGCTGTTATGATTGATACACTCTTTTGAGTTAATTGTTGGTCATAAGACAAAGTGAAAAGGTGCTCGACACCACCTCCTACCCAGACACCCAATCATACCTGCACCTTACTCCCCACGGCTTCGCCATCTCACCACTACACCGCAAGTCATAGGAACTGAAATACTCATTCCATTCATTGAGTCTTCTCCACCATTCGATCATGGCTATAGGATTTTCCCTCTAAACCCCATTCTGCTGCTTTCTACCCTTCACCTTCAACAGCCTTATTAATCAGCAACCCATCATTTACTTACTTAAAGCCTGTTACGCCGCTGGTGTTTAGGACAGCAACGAAGAGGTTCACCAGGATGTGTCTGGATTAGAGGCATGAGCTGCCGTGTAAGGAGAGTTCGGACAAACTTGGGCTGTTTTCTCTGGAGTGGAGGAGAATCAGGGTGACCTGAGAGAACTTGATCAGAATAAGAGAGGGATAGAGAGAGTAGATAGCCACCATTTTTTAACCGTCCGTGTCAAAATGTCTAAGCCCAGACAGCATGCTTTTGGAGAGATGAGGGAGCTGTGGAATTCATTGCCACGGACGGCTCAGAGGCCAAGTCATCAGGTTTAGTTAAAACAGAATTTGATCAGTACTTGATTAGTAAGGGTGTCAAAGGTCATGGGGGAAGGCAGGAGAATGGGGTTGAGAAGGAAAATAACAGACACTGGGACAGGTACAGAAAGAGGAAACTTTAGAGTGAGACGTGTTAAGGACAGACAGATGGGACAGACTCAGATAGGGTTCTTGTCCAGCACGGAGCAGTGGGGCTGAATACCGGTTCGTTTTCCACTCTCGGTCCTTCACTGAGACCATTTCTCATCAGTACACGTTTTACAAACAATACGTATCATTGATCAAGTTCAACATAAATTTATTATCAAAGTGTGTGAACAAAATGCTATCAAACAATTAATTCCTTTTCTTCTTGACAAGGCAACTCAATGCTCACCCCCAGCCTGGGGTAGGGAATGGGACCAATTCCAGAGGGGGAGGAGTGGGTGAGACTGGGACTTTGTGAAGGAGCCCTAACTCCATCCTCCTTATTCCCCTTTTCCCTTCTCACTCCCCTCCCTCCCACTCCACTGCATGTGTTTGTGTGTGAGAGACCTGCCTGCCCAGTTACACACCATCAGTGATGTGCGCTTCCCCCAACACACTCACACTCCTCTGTACACAGCAATTCTCACCAGCTCAGAAGATCCAAAAATCTTATACCCTCCCTCCTGCACCAACTCCTTAGCCACGTGTTAAACAGTTTATTCTTCCTCTTCCTGGCCCGTGGCACAGATGGCAGTCCTGAGGTCACAGCCCTGGACGAGCAGCCATTTAACTTAGCAGCTCACTCCCTGAACTGCCTTTGAGAAGCTCGTTACTCGACCACCCTATATCATTGTTACCCACATGGACCACGACCTTCACTGTTCACCCTCCCGGGAAATGCTGAGCACTCGACCGGAGATGTCACAGACCCGAGCACACAGGAGGCAACATGTCATCGTGGAATTTCATTCTCACCCACAGAACATCCAGTCAGTTCCCTGAGCTGCTGAATCACCTCTGACCACAGCTCACCTCTTCTCCATCCTTCCCTTCTCAGCCTCAGAGCCAGAGAGACCCTGTTGCTGTGACTTTCCTTTACCTGGTCATCCCCACCATCCCCGACAGTACCTAAAGTGATACCTGTGTTGTTCAGGGGGATGGACACAGGGGTAAACTGCACTCGCTGTTTCCCCCTTCCCCTTCCTGTCACCCAGTTTCCGGTGCCGTGCACCTTCGGTTCAACTACCTCTCTATATGTCCTATCACCCCTTCGGCCTCCCGAATGATCTGGAGTTCATCCAGTTCCAGCTCCAACTCCGTAATGTGGATTGTTCGGAGCTGAGGCTGGAAGCCCTTCTCACAGGTGTAGTTATCAGGGACACAGGAGGGTCCCCTGCCTTCCCACATCCCGCAAAGGAGCTTTCCACTATCCCGCCTGTCATCTCCACTGTTCTAACTGAGCAAATGTTAAGATAAAAATTCTAGTTCCATCATGATTTTGTCTTCTCTGATTGAATGTGGATCAGTATGTGAATGCCTTCCCACAGTCTGAGCAGGTGACCACCCTCCCCACAGTGTGAACCCACCACTGTCTCTGCAGTGTGGATCAGTGTGTGAATGCCTTCCCACAGTCTGAGCAGGTGACCACCCTCCCCACAGTGTGAACCCACCACTGTCTCTGCAGTGTGGATCAGTGTGTGAATGCCTTCCCACAGTCTGAGCAGGTGACCACCCTCCCCACAGTGTGAACCCACCACTGTCTCTGCAGTGTGGATCAGTGTGTGAATGCCTTCCCACAGTCTGAGCAGGTGACCACCCTCCCCACAGTGTGAACCCACCACTGTCTCTGCAGTGTGGATCAGTGTGTGAATGCCTTCCCACAGTCTGAGCAGGTGACCACCCTCCCCACAGTGTGAACCCACCACTGTCTCTGCAGTGTGGATCAGTGTGTGAATGCCTTCCCACAGTCTGAGCAGGTGACCACCCTCCCCACAGTGTGAACCCACCACTGTCTCTGCAGTGTGGATCAGTGTGTGAATGCCTTCCCACAGTCTGAGCAGGTGACCACCCTCCCCACAGTGTGAACCCACCACTGTCTCTGCAGTGTGGATCAGTGTGTGAATGCCTTCCCACAGTCTGAGCAGGTGACCTCCCTCCCCACAGTGTGAACCCACCACTGTCTCTGCAGTGTGGATCAGTGTGTGAATGCCTTCCCACAGTCTGAGCAGGTGACCACCCTCCCCACAGTGTGAACCCACCACTGTCTCTGCAGTGTGGATCAGTGTGTGAATGCCTTCCCACAGTCTGAGCAGGTGACCACCCTCCCCACAGTGTGAACCCACCACCGTCTCTGCAGTGTGGATCAGTGTGTCAATGCCTTCCCACAGTCTGAGCAGGTGACCACCCTCACCACAGTGTGAATTCACCACTGTCTCTGCAGTGTGGATCAGTGTGTGAATCCCTTCCCAAAGTCTGAGCAGGTCAACATCCTCTCACTGCTGAAAACAGTCCGGAGTGTCGGTAGGTGAGATGAAAGTGTGAATCCCTTCTGACAATCTGAGGAAGGTGAACAGTTTCTCCCGAGTGTGAACTAACTGATGCTCCTTCAGTTGAGATGGCTGAATGAATCCCTTCCCACAGTCTGAGCAGTCGAATAACTTCTACTCACTGTGATCCTGTTGATGTTTTTTAAAATGAGGTGATTGAATGAATCCCTTCCCACATTCAGAGCAGTCGAATAACTTCTACTCACTGTGAACCTGTTGATGTTTTTTAAAATGAGATGATTGAGTGAATCCCTTCCCACATTCAGAGCAGATGAACGGCCTTTCCCCAGTGTGAACAAACCGGTGTCTCTGCAGCATGGATGACTGAGTGAATCCCTTCCCACATTCGGAGCAAGTGAATGGCCTGTCCCACGTGTGAACTCGCTAGTGTGTCTGTAGCATGGATGACAGAGTGAATGCCTTCCCACAGTCTGAGCAGGTGAACGGCCTCTCCCCAGTGTGAACTCACTGTTTTCTCTGTAGTGTGGATAACCGAGTGAATCCCTTCCCACAGTCTGAACAGGTGAATGGCCTCTCCCCAGTGTGAACTCACTGTTGTCTCTGTAGTGTGGATAACTGAGTGAATCCCTTCCCACAGTCGGAACAGGTGAATGGCCTCTCCCCAGTGTGAACTCACTGTTGTCTCTGTAGTGTGGATAACTGAGTGAATCCCTTCCCACAGTCTGAACAGGTGAATGGCCTCTCCCCAGTGTGAACTCACTGTTGTCTCTGTAGTGTGGATAACTGAGTGAATCCCTTCCCACAGTCTGAACAGGTGAATGGCCTCTCCCCAGTGTGAACTCACTGTTGTCTCTGTAGTGTGGATAACTGAGTGAATCCCTTCCCACAGTCTGAACAGGTGAATGGCCTCTCCCCAGTGTGAACTCACTGTTGTCTCTGTAGTGTGGATAACTGAGTGAATCCCTTCCCACAGTCGGAACAGGTGAATGGCCTCTCCCCAGTGTGAACTCACTGTTGTCTCTGTAGTGTGGATGAGCGAGTGAATCCCTTCCCACAATCTGAGCAGGTGAATGGCCTCTCCCCATTGTGAATCCGGTAGTGCTTCACAAGGGTGGATAACTGAGTGAATCCCTTCCCACAGTCAGAGCATGTGAATGGCCTCTCCCCAGTGTGAACTGACTGGTGTGTCAGTAGGTGAGATGACTGAGTGAATCCCTTCCCACAGTCTAAGCACGTGAATGGCCTCTCCCCAGTGTGAACTCGCTGTTGTCTCTGTAGTGTGGATGAGCGAGTGAATCCCTTCCAATCATCTGAGCAGGTGAACGGCATCTTCTCAGAATGAACTCGCTGGTGTTCGTTCAGTTGAGATGATTGAGTGAATCTTTTCCCACATTCAGAGCAGGTGAATGGCTGTGTGTGAACCTGCTGGTGTCACAGTTGAGTGTGTGAATGCCTTCCCACCGTCTGAGCAGGTCAATATCCCCTCACTGGTGTATTTTTGGATATATCTTCAGCCTCGATGATAGATTGAATTGCTTCCCACAGTCAGAACAGGTGGAGCATCTCTCTGTGCTGTGAACTTGCTTATGTATCTTCAGGCTGGATGACAGAGTAATTCCCCTCCCACACACAGAGTGGGTGAATGGCCTCTCGCCACTGTGAACTCACTGGAGAGTCAGCGGGTAGGCTGTGAGTGTGTTCTCAGCACCCCAGTTCCAGTGGATTTCACTGAGTTACAACAGAAAACTTCATTTCAGACACAAAATACATTTCCAGCCGGCATGAGATTAACTCTTCATCTCCAAGGATCGATAACAGATGTGTTGGTCTTGCAAAGAAAGTATTTCGTCACTTCTTATATATCTGGACACAGACAGCAAAATTGACATCTTGAGATTCCCATGCACAAGTGTTCTGCCATTTCAAACCTGTAAAAATATTTGATAGGACATCAGTGGGTGAAGAACAATTATTCAGGTGAGGCTTTAGTCTGTCAGGAGCTCTGGCATCACAATGTTATGAAGTTCATCTCACGTTGGAGCTGAAGGGCTTGTACTGTGCTATAAATTTCTATATACTGCTACAAACTCCTCATCTTCTGACAAGGTATATATCAGGCATCCTAACTAACCAACAAATTCTCTGCCTGTATGAGAATAGGGGATTTCTGCCCTCAATTAACTTGTGAGTTGCCTCAATTTGACTCTGTCCATTTGATGTTATTTCAAGTTCTTGTCACGCCCCACAGCACTACAAAGAGCACTTGTTATTACATGTCTGATCCTGTCGATTTTCTAATGACTTTGATCCCCTCCCAACAAGCGCTTGACAGTGATGAACCCATCGATGGCAATGCCAACGAACATGAAGGGGATGGTAGTGGTTATTCTCATTGGAATGTGGTAATTTTGCGATGCGAAAGCCACAAGTCTCTTGTCATCGATGACAAAGGTGTTTCATACCGTTATTTACCCAGAGAGAACAAAAGCTGATGGAAGGATTTTTTTTTGCCAAACAGCACTAATTGACATTTTCACTGACTAGAAGGTAGACACTTCATCGGAGATTAACTGGGAAATATACTTTTGTTCCGAGTCCCTAATGCTTGGATTCACATCGTTGGAGTTCGGCAGTGTTTGGGGGATACATCCGCTCCAATTTTCTCCGACTGTACGAGGACAACGCCGATAGCGTTCCGCATGGCTGCCTCTTTACCCAGAAGCCCCCACGAACTAAAAACCGATCTATCCGCCATCCAAAGGAAGGCCAGCGAAGGCGAGGCGCATGCGCCACAGAGATCGCGGCCGCGCCAACGGTCACCAGCCGAAATCTCTCTGGGGCTGAAAAAGACGGAAAAGACCGTGATCTGCCCAGGGGTGTAGGAGTAGTGCGGACCGGGCTCACTGTAATTGTTCTTCAATCGCGGTTCAAACGCTGATGATTAATGCCCATCCGGAGCCCCCTCTTACCTGCGCCGAACCTCGTGAGCCTCTCGTCTACTGAGCGCATGCGCGATATCCGGGATCAGCTCAGTCCTCTACGCATGCGCATCAGATTCCGCGTTGCAATTTCTATCATTTTGGCAGCATCATTTAAAAACACACCAAGAAGTGTGCACACTTAACTCAAAATCAAATGTAGAATGAATAATAATGTACCAATTTTCAATAATAATATAGGAAATATTAAAGCAGAGACTATGATGTCTGAACTGTTGTATACGCTTATTCTGTAACAATCCTTCTGACAGCAGAGTTTATTCAAACAGATGATCCGCTGCTTGTTCAGTAGGTCATGCAGAGGATGTGCCAGATTGTCCTTAATGAATAGCAGTATGTTTCCTGACCTGCGCTCCACCACGTCAACCTTTTTGATGAATTTGTTCAGTCTTTTTCCATCACCAAGTACCAATGCTGCTCCACCAACATAAAGCAGCAAAGAAGACGGCACTCTCTGCAACTGACTGGTAAATGATCTCCAACATCCTGCTGCAGACAGTCCTCTGTGCTCCGACTCCCGCCCGTCTCTGATGCACCCAACTACCGCAGAGTCATCAGAGAACTTGTGCAAGTGGCCAGACTCAGAGTCGTACTGAAAGTCTGAGGTGTACAGTGTGAACAGAAACGGAGACAGGACAGTCCCTTGTGGGGCTCCAGTGACACTCACCTCCACCTCAGGCAGAGAACCACCCAGCGGCACAAACTGGGAGTCTATCAGTCAGGTAGTCAGTGATCCAGGAGAGAGTGGATTTGTCTACGCCCATCCTTTGCAGCTTCTTGCTCAGAACGTGATTGGGTTGTATTGAAGGCGGAAGAGAAATCAAAAAAAATGTGGTGCTCACAATGCCACCAGCATTGTCCAGGTGTGAGCAAGCTCGCTTCAACAGGTAGACGGTGACATCATCCGCTCCCACAAGAAGCTGCTTGGCTAACCGGAGAGGGTCCGATGAAGATCTCAACTGTGGTCCAGCACCGGCCATTCCAGCCCCTTCATCGCATCAGATGTTCGGGCAATTGGTCTGTAGTCATAAAGACCCGATTTCGTCGCCTCCTTGGGTAGAGGAACTAAGCAAGAAGTCTTCCACGGCACCAGTATCTTTTCCAGACTCAGACTCAAATTGTAAAGGTGCTACAAAATACCAGACCGGTGGCTCGCACTGCCCTTCAGTACCCTGGGGCTGGTACCGTCTGGGCCAGCAGTCTCTAGTCTCTCCAGCTGTCCGTTCAACCTGCCTCGACGGCAGGGAGGGTGTGTGGTCTTGGCCAGTGGGACAGTGGACAGCAGTAGGTCCCCTGCTGAACCTGCTGAGAAAAACAAATCCACTTCATTGGCCCTGTCCAGGCAAGCCTCCGATCTTCCTTTCTTTAACCTTGAAGCCGGTGACCTGCTTCGTACCCGACTACACGCCCGCTATGCTACCCTACTGGAGCTTGTACTCCAGCTTCCTCTTGTAGGGACCTTCAAACCTACCTCAGCCCTGCCCTCCGTTCACCCCGTTCTCTCCTCAGTGCTTGTCTTGTCTCCACACCTGGAGGCTCTCTTCTCCTTATTCAGAGGGTCTTTCGGGTCGCTGGTGATCCGGGGCTTGTGGCTGAGGAAGCAACATATACAGCCCTGGCTGGCAAGGTGGTGTTCTCGCAGAATTTGATGCGGCCCAGGGGGATTCCCTTGGGAACGTCACAAGAAGAGCATTTTTAGTTTTGGGTGTCTGTGTTCTCACCACTCTAGCAATATGGGTCTGTTGGATTATGCGATGTATCTTTCTCGGTAACCCCCCACCTCCGCTGTTCCAAAGCCTTCAGCTGATTTTAGCTTACACGATTTAATCACGTCTAAGCATTCTGTTCTGCCTGTTGTTTAGATAGATAGATAGATAGATAGATAGATAGATAGATAGATAGATAGATAGATAGATAGATAGATAGATAGATAGATACTTTATTCATCCCCATGGGGAAATTCAACATTTTTTCCAATGTCCCATGCACTTGTTGTAGCAAAACTAATTACATACAATACTTAACTCAGTAAAAATATGATATGCATCTAAAATCACTCTCTCAAAAAGCATTAATAATAGCTTTTAAAAAGTTCTAAAGTAGTTTACTTAAATACATTAAATACAATCAACCCCGGCACTTTAACATATCTTACTCCTGGCGGTTGAATTGTAAAGCCTAATTGCATTGGGGAGTGTTGACCTCTTCATCCTCGAGGAGGAGCATTGCATTGCATCGATAGCAACCTGTCGCTGAAACTGCTTCTCTGTCTCTGGATGGTGCTATGTAGAGGAATTATTACACGTCTCCCTTTTGGCAGCTCGTCCCACACCACTGATCTCCCTCCTGGTACTTCTCCTTGCTGCCGAACAATTGCCACTCATCCGCCCCTACACCTCCTCTCTCTCTCACTACCATTCAGGGAGTGTTTACACATGAGGCCACACTTCACCAGCGAGTGTGTTAGTGTCACATACTGTATGCAGTGCTGCCGGTGGAGCCTGTGTTATATTGGCGAGATGCAGCGTAGATTGGGAGGTCGCTCCACAAACACCTTCACTCTGTTAGCCAGGAAAAGCAGTAAGTTCCCACTTTTGAAAGCGTATATGTTTCCACATGTAATTGGCAAAGATGCTTTGGATATCTAAAACAGCTTTCAAATTGACGAAACAGCCTTGAGGTGTATTTTGTTCCAAATAAAAAACATCACGATTGAGGGAAGTAACCTTTCTTTCCTGTGACCAGAAACAAGTTGTTATTTGAGACCAATACTGAGCTGAGCTGCACACACTGAATAAGTCCTGTGAATTTGGAGATTTGACAGACTTACCAGATGGGGACAAAACAGTCTGTGGAATCACAGATAATAGGCTCAGAGACAGACAGCTCCGTGAGGAGAATGACTTGACGTTGCCAAAGGCTGTGGATATGTGTTGGACTGTGACAAGGAACGGGAAAACCCAGACGCAGGACACCGGCACGGAGATAGAGTCGGGATGCAGACGAGGGCGTGAGCGTGGCTGGGGCTGAACGGCAAACAGGAGGGTGAGCGGAAAAGCAGCAGGCAGGCAAAACTTACCTTGACACAGGGCGTTGCTGGAGCTGAAGGGCAAACAGGAGACAGGCGGCAGGCAAAACTTAGCTTGACGGGAAGAGACAGAGTTACACGGGTAAACCTCGGCACTGAAGTAAAACTTAGAATGCACAATCCGAGGCGGCTGGGAACGTGAATTACCACACTGGCTGACACAGTGACCTGGCGATGAGCGGATGCAAAGCCGGGGTATTTACGCTGCAGGTTTAGATGAGAATCAGGTGTGTCGCAACAAGGGGAATTAGGAGAATATGGGGGATTAACGGTTGGGACCGTGACACGGACAGCAGAGAGCACACGAGCACAAGCTGGGGAACTGCACAGGCCGAGGTGACAGTGCATACTATGAAAAAGGGGGGAGGCGGGCAGAACTCATGTTGTTACCCAAAGCAACAGAAAAGCAAAGAAATAAGGGCAGAATTAAGACGGCACCAAGTGGCTGCGAAAACGGCCTAATTCTTGCCTTTAATACCTCATTTTTCCCTTTTCAGGGTTGGTCGGGTTCTATCGAGGCCCTGAGCTGCCAGTGGCATTCGCAACCTATTTTCTTTTACGGTGGATGGGTTCCAGTTCCGGGTGCTCTTTGGCCGACCGGTTTTTGACATTCTCCAGGCCCGCCTCCGGGGTGCGGACCTGTGGATGCCTGATTTCAGGCTGGTGTTGCCGACAGTGGCGTCGCAGGATAGGGAACATCGTGGATCTCGCTGCGGCACACTTTTAATAGGATAACAGCGACTGTCAGTCTCCCCTTTTGCTGTGAAAATGAGTGATATTGCTCATGAGAGAGGGAGCCTTTGACATGTGGAGCTGTCGGGTAAACAACAGTTTTTGTTGACTGCAGATGTTGTCTTTTCCATAGATGCCGCTGGACCTGCTGAGATCCTCCAGCATTCTCTGTGTGTGTTGCTATGGTCTCTCTCTGGTGTTTCCTGTTGCTTGGTGGTGGGGGGCGCTGACATTCTCTGTGTGTTGCTATGGTCTCTCTCTGGTGTCTCCTGTTGCTTGGTGGTGGGGGGCGCTGACATTCTCTGTGTGTTGCTATGGTCTCTCTATGGTCTCTCCTGTTTCTTGGTGGTGGGGGGCGCTGACATTCTCTGTGTGTTGCTATGGTCTCTCTCTGGTGTTTCCTGTTGCTTGGTGTTGGGGGGCGCTGACATTCTGTGTGTGTTGCTTTGGTCTCTCTCTGGTGTTTCCTGTTGCTTGGTGGTGGGGGGCGCTGACATTCTGTGTGTGTTGCTATGGTCTCTCTCTGGTGTTTCCTGTTGCTTGGTGGTGGGGGGCGCTGACATTCTGTGTGTGTTGCTCTGGTTTCTCTCTGGTGTTTCCTGTTGCTTGGTGGTGGGGGGCGCTGACATTCTGTGTGTGTTGCTATGGTCTCTCTCTGGTGTTTCCTGTTTCTTGGTGGTGGGGGGCGCTGACATTCTGTGTGTGTTGCTATGGTCTCTCTCTGGTGATTCCTGTTGCTTGGTGGTGGGGGGCGCTGACATTATCTGTGTGTTGCTTTGGTTTCTCTCTGGTGTTTCCTGTTGCTTGGTGGTGGTGGGCGCTGACATTGTCTGTGTGTTGCTATGGTCTCTCTCTGGTGTTTCCTGTTTCTTGGTGGTGGGGGGCGCTGACATTCTATGTGTGTTGCTATGGTCTCTCTCTGGTGTCTCCTGTTTCTTGGTGGTGGGGGGCGCTGACATTCTCTGTGTGTTGCTTTGGTCTCTCTCCGGTGTCTCCTGTTGCTTGGTGGTGGGGGGCGCTGACATTCTGTGTGTGTTGCTATGGTTTCTCTCTGGTGTTTCCTGTTGCTTGGTGGTGGGGGGCGCTGACATTCTGTGTGTGTTGCTATGGTTTCTCTCTGGTGTTTCCTGTTGCTTGGTGGTGGGAGGCGCTGACATTCTGTGTGTGTTGCTATGGTCTCTCTCTGGTGTCTCCTGTTTCTTGGTGGTGGGGGGCGCTGACATTCTCTGTGTGTTGCTTTGGTCTCTCTCTGGTGTTTCCTGTCGCTTGGTGGTGGGGGGCGCTGACATTCTGTGTGTGTTGCTATGGTTTCTCTCTGGTGTTTCCTGTTGCTTGGTGGCGGTGACATCAGCGCCGGACTCATGAGCGCAGGCTCCTGAGTTCCAATCCAAGTCGGGCCACACCCCCCCACACCCCCTGCACGCCTTCCATCCATGCTGGGTTGAGCGTTGAGCTAGCCACTCGGCCTCGTAAAACACACAAAGGGTCGAGTCAGGAATGTTCATATTGTGACCCCGTTAATCCGAAAAACCAATCCAGACACCACGCGCCAGACAGGAATGGCCGACCGTCTGTTGCGACACGCTAGGGAGGATATATTTGCTACTAATGCATTGTCAACAAGAAATAAAAGACCTACCAAGAGATTAATGCTGATTTACATGCCCTATGTGGACACGATTGTTACCTCCATTCCAATATCTCCTGATAGAACAGAGACGATTGGGACACCAGCAGGGATGGCTGCATCAAGGAAGGTACGCAGAGAGACAATACAGAAAGGATGGCCTGCAACTACGAATAGATGTTCAATATTTGTTCGGGATTATTGGGCAGACAGAGCTGAACTGTCAGCATTGGAAGATATGGTCCTCCAGGGGAACAGGTTCGTGTCTTCAGGTCGTCACACAAGGAAGTGTTCCAGAAGGTTCACGAAGTGCACCCTGATGAGGAAAGAAACGTAAACAACGAGCTGATGAAGTGACGTACTGTCCAAAAATGAACTGAGACATCTGACGGACCACTACTTCATACGAGATATGTCGTACCCACAGACCAAAGCAGCATGCAAATCCCCTGACTCCACCCCCTGTACCAGACAAGCCGTCCTTCACATTCGGTGATTAGTTGTTTGATTGTAATGGGAAGAGTCATATTGTTGCGACAGACTTCTCTTCCAGTCACCCAGAGTTTGCAACAACACAATCAATATCCAGGAAAGCAATCATCACCTTCTCAAAAACTGCGTTTGCGTGGCATGGAGCTCCACAGAATCATAGAAAACCACAGCACGTTACAGGCCCTTCGGCCCACAATGTTGTGCCGACCGTGTAACCTACTCTAGAAACTGCCTAGAATTTCTCTAACGCGTGGCCCACTATTTTGCTAAGCTCCGTGTACCTATCTAAGAATCTGTTAAAAGACCCTATTGTACCCGCCATTACCGCTGCCCCTGGCAGTGCATTGCACACACACACACACACACACACACACACACACACACTCACACACACACACACACACACACACACACACACACACACACACACACACACACACACACACACACACACACACACACACACACCACTCTCTGTGCAAAAACTTACCTCAGAAATCCCCCTTGAAGCTACTAACAAGCACCTTAAAAATATGCTCGCTCGTATTAGCCACTTCATCCCTGGCTACCCACACGAACAATGCCCCTCATCAGCTTATACATGTCGATCGGGTCACCTCTCGTCATCCGTCCCTTCACGGAGAAAAGGTCAAGTTTACTCAACCTATACTCATAAGGCATGTTCTGCACCATCCTTGTAAACCTCCGCTGCACACTCTCTATAGCATCTACATTCTTCCTGTAGTGAGGTGACCAGAACTGAAAACAGTAATCCAAGTGGGCTCTTCACAAGGTCTATATAGATCTAACATTACCTCATGGCTCTTGAACTCAATTCCACAGTTGATGAAGGTCATCACACCATACGCCTTCCTAGCAACATGTCAACCCGTGCTGTAGCTTTGAGTGTCCTGCGGACACCGACTCGTTGATTCTCCACACTGCCAAGAGTCTTAACATTAATTCTGAGTTGTGTCTACAAATTTGACAGACCAAAACGAATCATTCACACGCAAGTGGGCTGAACACCCCCCGCCAATTCTCAGCCTGTTCCTGCCTCCTAATGATGTCCCACTTTAACCTCTGACAACCCTGAATGGGAATCAGGATTAAAATCTTTGGCGCTGTGAAGTTCTACTTGTGGCGGACGGTGCGAAGCTGCTCGGCGAAGTGCTCTGCTAACTGGCTCAGGGTGGAGGAGCAACACCTTATATTCTGTCTTGGTGCACTCCAACCGGATCAGCTGAACCATAACATCCGTCTTGTCTTCTGAATCCGGAGCCCCAAGGGAAAACAGCACCGGCTCACTACAAGATGACAGCAGAGCTCCGCTCAAACAAAGAAGTGAAACAAAGAGCAGGAGAGTGGTGGTGGAGGGCAACTCGTTGGGTCTGGTGTCCAGAAGGAAATGGAGAAAGCTCGTGTGGCTTTCCTGGTGGGAGGGGGAGGTGTACATGGACGGGGTATCCACAGTGAAAGTAAGATGATCGGGGCCAGGGGACTTGAAATCATTTGTAATGAGTTTGTGTGTGCTGCTTGGATTTCCAGCATCTGCAGATCTACGCTTGCTCGTGAATGGGAGATTCCGTTTGTTGCGGACGGAGCGAACGCACTTGTCAAAGTCGACTCCTGATCAACGTTGGGTCTCATCGACGTAGAGGAGGCCTCACTGGGAGCAACAGGTACGGCACGGCAACCTGACAGACTCGCAGGTGAAGTGTTGCCTCACTGGGAGCAACAGGTACAGCACAGCAACCTGACAGACTCGCAGGTGAGGTGTTGCCTCACTGGGAGCAACAGGTACGGCACAGCAACCTGACAGACTCGCAGGTGAAGTGTTGCCTCACTGGGAGCAACAGGTACGGCACAGCAACCTGACAGACTCGCAGGTGAAGTGTTGCCTCACTGGGAGCAACAGGTACGGCACAGCAACCTGACAGACTCGCAGGTGAAGTGTTGCCTCACTGGGAGCAACAGGTACGGCACAGCAACCTGACAGACTCGCAGGTGAAGTGTTGCCTCACTGGGAGCAACAGGTACGGCACAGCAACCTGACAGACTCGCAGGTGAAGTGTTGCCTCACCTGGAAGGACTGTTCGTGATTCAGACTGGGACTGAGGGAGGAAGTAAATGGGAGTGTATAGAACTTCCCTCGCTTGCAAGGATATGTTCCGGGGGGGGGGGGAATTAGTGGGAAGGGACGAATGGAATCCTTGTGGAAAGCAGGAAGTTGGAGGTAAAGATAGGAAGCCAGGAAGCTGTTTAGTCAAGACAACCGTACAAATCGGGAGGTTTATAAAAAATGTCAGCTCCTGTGAATGTGTTTGGTGAGCCCATAGTCGGTATCTTTCTCGGGTCCACTGTCATCTGAATCTGCCAGGGTGGATGGTGGAGTGTTTTACAGAGATGACAAGTGGAGTAGGGGTCAGACGGGTTCACAGAATGGTGATGGGTGTAGGTGTAGAAGGGCTGTCACAGATGGCGGAGGCTACACGGATCGGAGATGTTAACAGAAATGGAGAGAGCTGTAGGGTTTGGAACCATTTTCACAGAGAGCGAGTGGTGTAGCAATGTTTCTCCACCACTGGGGGAATGCACTTCACTTCTACCATTTTTGTCTGTAACCAGCTGGAACCTGTGTTGTATCAGAGAACTTTGCTAATAATGTTCGTGCATCACGATGCTGATGGTACCTGAGCACTCGACTGCAGACCGGCAGCTGTGTCACTGGGAAAATGCTGAACACGCTGATTAAGCAGACAAACAGAATGCACCCTGACCTTGAACTTGTGTCCGAAGCAGTGAATGTACACGCTTGTGCTTTTTTGGAGAACAGCTATTACTCGCTCTTGTGCCGGTCTTCCCTCGCTGCAAGTAAAAATAAGCGCTGTTATGACTGATACACTCTTTTGAGTTAATTGTTGGTCATAAGACAAAGTGAAAAGGTGCTTGACACCACCTCCTACCCAGACACCCAATCATACCTGCACCCTACTCCCCACGGCTTCGCCATCTCACCACTACACCGCAAGTCATAGGAACTGAAATACTCATTCCATTCATTGAGTCTTCTCCACCATTCGATCATGGCTATAGGATTTTCCCTCTAAACCCCATTCTGCTGCTTTCTACCTTTCACCTTCAACAGCCTTATTAATCAGCAACCCACCATTTACTTACTTAAAGTCCGTTACGCCGCTGGTGTTTAGGACAGCAATGAAGAGGTTCACCAGGATGTTGTCTGGATTAGAGGCATGAGCTACTGTGTAAGGAGAGTTCGGACAAACTTGGGCTGTTTTCTCTGGAGTGGAGGAGAATCAGGGTGACCTGAGAGAACTTGATCAGAATAAGAGAGGGATAGAAAGAGTAGATAGCCACCATTTTTTAACCGTCCGTGTCAAAATGTCTAAGCCCAGACAGCATGCTTTTGGAGAGATGAGGGAGCTGTGGAATTCATTGCCACGGACGGCTCAGAGGCCAAGCCATCAGGTTTAGTTAAAACAGAATTTGATCAGTACTTGATTAGTAAGGGTGTCAAAGGTCATGGGGAGAAGGCAGGAGAATGGGGTTGAGAAGAAAAATAACAGACACTGGGACAGGTACAAAGAAAGAGGAAACTTTAGAGTGAGACGTGTCAAGGACAGACAGATGGGACAGACTCAGATAGGGGTTCTTGTCCGGCACGGAGCAGTGGGGCTGAACACCGGTTCGTTTTCCACTCTCGGACCGTCACTGAGACCATTTCTCATCAGTACACGTTTTACAAACAATACGTATCATTGATCAAGTTCAACATAAATTTATTATCAAAGTGTGTGAACAAAATGCTATCAAACAATTAATTCCTTTTCTTCTTGACAAGGCAACTCAATGCTCACCCCCAGCCTGGGGTAGGGAATGGGACCAATTCCAGAGGGGGAGGGGTGGGTGAGTCTGGGACTTAGTAAAGGAGCCCTAACTCCATCCTCCTTATTCCCCTTTTCCCTTCTCACTCCCCTCCCTCCCACTCCACTGCATGTGTTTGTGTGTGAGAGACCTGCCTGCCCAGTCACACACCATCAGCGATGTGCGCTTCCCCCAACACACTCACACTCCTCTGTACACAGCAATTCTCACCAGCTCAGAAGATCCAAAAATCTTATACCCTCCCTCCTGCACCAACTCCTTAGCCATGTGTTAAACAGTTTATTCTTCCTCTTCCTGGCCCGTGGCACAGATGGCAGTCCTGAGGTCACAGCCCTGGACAAGCAGCCATTTAACTTAGCAGCTCACTCCCTGAACTGCCTTTGAGAAGCTCGTTACTCGACCACCCTATATCATTGTTACCCACATGGACCACAACCTTCACTGTACACCCTCCCGGGAAATGCTGAGCACTCGACCCGAAATGTCACAGACCCGAGCACACAGGAGGCAACATGTCATCCTGGAATCTCATTCTCACCCACAAAACATCCAGTCAGTTCCCTGAAGGAATGAATCACCTCTGACCACAGCTCACCTCGTCTCCTCCCTTCCCTTCTCAGTCTCAGAGCCAGACTAAGTGCCAGAGACCCTGTTGCTGAATAACCTCTGACCACAGCTCACCTCGTCTCCTCCCTTCCCTTCTCAGTCTCAGAGCCAGACTAAGTGCCAGACCCTGTTGCTGAATAACCTCTGACGACAGCTCACCTCGTCTCCTCCCTTCCCTTCTCAGTCTCAGAGCCAGACTAAGTGCCAGAGACCCTGTTGCTGAATAACCTCTGACCACAGCTCACCTCGTCTCCTCCCTTCCCTTCTCAGTCTCAGAGCCAGACTGTGCCAGAGACCCTGTTGCTGAATCACCTCTGACCACAGCTCACCTCGTCTCCTCCCTTCCCTTCTCAGTCTCAGAGCCAGACTAAGTGCCAGAGACCATGTTGCTGAATCACCTCTGACCACAGCTCACCTCGTCTCCTCCCTTCCCTTCTCAGTCTCAGAGCCAGACTAAGTGCCAGAGACCATGTTGCTGAATCACCTCTGACCACAGCTCACCTCGTCTCCTCCCTTCCCTTCTCAGTCTCAGAGCCAGACTAACTGCCAGAGACCCTGTTGCTGTGACTTTCCTTTACTTGGTCATCCCACCATCCCCGACTGTACTTAAAGTGATACCTGTGTTGTTCAGGGGGATGGACACAGAGGTAAACTGCACTCGCTGTTTCCCCCTTCCCCTTCCTGTCACCCAGTTTCCTGTGCCTTGCACCTTGGGTTCAACTACCTCTCAAATGTCCTACCTATCACCCCTTCAGACTCCCGAATGATCTGGAGTTCATCCAGTTCCAGCTCCAACTCCGTAATGTGGATTGTTCGGAGCTGAAGCTGGATGGACTTCTCACAGGTGTAGTTATCAGACACAGGAGGGTCCCAGCCTTCCCACATCCCGCAAAGGAGCTTTCCATTATCCTGCCTGACATCTCCACTGTTCCAACTGAGCAAATGTTAAGATAAAAATTCTAGTTCCATCATGATTTTGCCTTCTCTGACTGAATGCTCTTCCCACTGAAACCTCAAAGAGATAAAGCCTCAAAGTCTCCGCTCTGACTCTGCCCACTCTGACACTGGCCGCTCCACTTGCTCCTGCCTGACCTGATGCTGATTGGCCACTGCTGAAAGCTCAAAAATCACCTGCCCTGAACCACTGCCCTTAATACTCGGTCGGTGAACCTGAGTGAATTACGTCCTCTCAAGCTTCTGATCTCTCCGATTCACGATGGATCAAAGCTTGGTAGGGCGACACAAGGATAAATGACAGACTGAAACCCATCCCACAGTCTGAGCAGGTGACCACCCTCCCCACAGTGTGAACCCACCACTGTCTCTGCAGTGTGGATCAGTGTGTGAATGCCTTCCCACAGTCTGAGCAGGTGACCACCCTCCCCACAATGTGAACCCAGCACTGTCTCTGCAGTGTGGATCAGTGTGTGAATGCCTTCCCACAGTCTGAGCAGGTGACCACCCTCACCACAGTGTGAACTCACCACTGTCTCTGCAGTGTGGATCAGTGTGTAAATGCCATCCCACAGTCAGAGCAGGTGACCACCCTCCCCACAGTGTGTACCCACCACTGTCTCTGCAGTGTGGATCAGTGTGTGAATTCCTTCCCACAGTCTGAGCAGGTCAACGTCCTCTCACTGCTGAAAACAATCTGGTCTTTCGTCAGCCGAGATGAATGTATGCATTAATTCCCACAGTCAGAGCAGATGAACAGCTTCTATACAGTGTGAACTCGCTGATGTTCGCTCAGTGATGTCTGAGTGAATTCCTTCCCGTCTGAGCAGGTGATGTTCAGTCAGTTGAGATGTCTGAGTGAATTCATTCCCACAATCAGAACAGGTGACTGGCATCGCCCAGTGTGAACTCGCTGATGAACTTTGAAGCCTGATGACTGAGTGAATCCCTTTCCACAATCTGAGCAGGTGAACGGTTTCTCCCCAGTGTGAATTCGGCTGTGCCTCACCAGGTTGGATGACTGAGTGAATCCCTTCCCACATTCAGAGCATGTGAATGGCTTCTCCCCAGTGTGAATTCGGCTGTGCTTCACAAAGGTGTCGGAATCAGTGAATCCCTTCCCACATTCAGAGCACGTGAACGGTTTCTCCCCAGTGTGAATTCGGCTGTGCTTCACAAGGGAGTATGAATCAGCGAATCCCTTCCCACATTCAGAGCACTTGAACGGTTTCTCCCCAGTGTGAATTTGGTAGTGCCTCACCAGGTTGGATGACTGAGTAAATCCCTTCCCACATTCAGAGCATGTGAATGGCTTCTCCCCAGTGTGAACTTGCTGATGTTCAGTCAGTTGAGATGACCGGGCAAATCCTTTCCCACATTCAGAGGAAGTGAATGGCCTCTCCCCAGTGTGAACTCGCTGATGTACTTTCAGATTTGATGACTGAGTGAATCCCTTCCCACATTCAGAGCACGTGAATGGCTTCTCCCCAGTGTGAATTCGGCTGTGCTTCACAAGGGAGTATGAATAAGCAAATCCCTTCCCACATTCAGAGCAGCTGAACGGTTTCACCCCAGTGTGAATTCGCTGATGTACTTTCAGATGAGATGACTGAGTGAACCCCTTGCCACATTGAAAGCAGCTGAACGGTTTCTCCCCAGTGTGAATTCGGCTGTGCTTCACAAGGGAGTATGAATAAGCAAATCCCTTCCCACATTCAGAGCAGCTGAACGGTTTCTCCCCAGTGTGAATTCGGCTGTGCTTCACAAGGGAGTATGAATAAGCAAATCCCTTCCCACATTCGGAGCAAGTGAACGGTTTCTCCCCAGTGTGAACTCGCTGATGTTCAGTCAGTTGAGATGACCGGGCAAATCCTTTCCCACATTCAGAGGAAGTGAATGGCCTCTCCCCAGTGTGAATTCGCTGATGTACTTTCAGATTTGATGACTGAGTGAACTCCTTGCCACATTGAAAGCAGCTGAACGGTTTCTCCCCAGTGTGAACTCGGCTGTGCTTCACAAGGGAGTATGAATAAGCAAATCCCTGCCCACATTCAGAGCAGCTGAACGGTTTCTCCCCAGTGTGAATTCGCTGATGTACTTTCAGATGAGATGACTGAGTGAACCCCTTGCCACATTGAAAACAGCTGAACGGTTTCTCCCCAGTGTGAACTCGCTGATGTTCAGTCAGTTGAGATGACCGGGCAAATCCTTTCCCACATTCAGAGGAAGTGAATGGCCTCTCCCCAGTGTGAATTCGCTGATGTACTTTCAGATTTGATGACTGAGTGAACTCCTTGCCACATTGAAAGCAGCTGAACGGTTTCTCCCCAGTGTGAACTCGGCTGTGCTTCACAAGGGAGTATGAATAAGCAAATCCCTGCCCACATTCAGAGCAGCTGAACGGTTTCTCCCCAGTGTGAACTCGCTGATGTTCAGTCAGTTGAGATGACCGGGCAAATCCTTTCCCACATTCAGAGCAAGTGAATGGCCTCTCCCCAGTGTGAACTCGCTGGTGTCTCTGTAGTGTGGATGAACGAGTGAATCTCTTCCCACAGTCTAAGCAGGTGAATGGCATCTTTTCAGTGTGAACTCACTGGTGTTCATTCAGTTGGGATGATTGAGTGAATCCTTTCCCACACAGGGCAGGTGATTGGCCTCTCCCCGGTGTGAACTCGCTGGTGTCACTGTGGCGTGGTTGAGTGTGTGAATGCCTTCCCACCATGTAAACAGGTTACCGTCCTCTCACTGGTGAATTTTTGGATCTATCTTTAGCATCGACAACGGAATGAATTGCTTCCCACTGTCAGAACAGGTGGAGCATCTCACTAAGGTGTGAACTTGCTGATGTATCTTCAGGCTGGATGACTGAGTAGTTCCCCTCCCTCACACAGAGCAGGTGAATTGCCTCTCTCCACTGTGAACTCACTGGCATGTCTGTGGATAGGCTGTGAGTGAATACCTTCCCACACTGAGAGAAGAATGATATCTCACTGCGATCAATCATCTGTCAATTCAGACAATCAGACGTTAGAATCCCTTCTACAATCAATGCATTGAAGAATTGAACTCCAGTGAACAAATGCTGGTGTGTTCTCAACTCCCCGGTTCCAGTGGATTTCAGTGAGTTACAACAGAAAACTTCATTTCAGACACAAAACACATTTCCAGCTGGGATGAGATAATTCTTCATCTCCAAGGATTGACAACAGATGTGTCGGTCTTGCAAAGGAAATATTTGGCCACTCCTTATATATCCGGAAAGAGACAGCCCATGCATAAGTGTTCTGCCATTTCAAACCTGTAAAAATATTTGAAAGGACATCAATAGGTGAAGGACAGTTTTTCAGGTGAGATTTTAGTCTGTGGTGAGAAAATAAGAAAAAGGAGTAGGAGAACATCATCTGGCCTGTCTCCACCAACCTGCCTTTTCCCCATCGCCCTTCATTTCCCTACTTTGCAAACATCTATCCAACCTCGTCTCAAATGCATTTACTGAGGTAGCCTCCACTGCTTCATTGGGCAAAGAATCCACCGATTCACCTCCCTCAGGGAAAAGCAGTTCTTCAGCTCCATCCCAAATGCCCTGAAGTGATGTGGTCTAGTTCTAGTCTCACCTACCAGTGGAAACAACCTTCCTGCCTCTATCTTATCTATCTGATTCATAATTTTACATTTTTTTATAAGATCTTCTCTCAATGTGAGCTCTGGCATCATATTACCCAGTTCATCTCAAGCTGAGATATACTGCAGGCTACTGTGGGAAGCGAGGGAGGAGATTGTTGAGCATCTGGCGATGATCATTGTCTCATCAATAGGGATGGAAGAAGCACCCAAGGATTGTTCAAGAAAGGGAGTAGAGGTAACCCAGGAAATTATAGACCAGTGAGGCTTGCATCGGTGGTGGGCAATTTGTTGGACAAGATCCGAAGAGGGAGGAGTAATGAGCATCTGATTAGGGGTAGTCAGCAAGGCTTTGTCAAGGGCAGGTCATGCCTTACCAACCTGACTGAACTCTTTGGGGATGTAACATTGATGAAGGTAGAACATTGGATGTAGTGTACGTGGTTTTCAGTGAGACTTTTGATAAGGTTCCCCATATGAGGCTCATTGAGAAAGTAACGAGGAAGGACCCAAGGAGAGCTGCTTTGCGGATCCAGAACTGGCTTGGCCACAGAAGGCAAAGGGTGGTTGTCGATGGTTTGTATTGTGCATGGAGGATGTGACCAGTGATATTCTGCAGCGATCTGTTCTGGGACCCCTCCTCTCTCCTCATTCTGACTTTTAAAAATGACCTTGATGAGGAAGTAGAAGGGTGGGTGTGTAAGTTTGTCGATGACACAAATGTAGTGGGAGCTGTGGATAGTCTGAATGGTTGTCACAGTAGAGCGTTACATCGATAGGATGTAGAACTGGACTGAGAATTGGCAGATGGAGTTCAACCTGGTGGTTCATTTCGGTAGGTCCAATTTGAAGACAGAATACAATATTAATGATAGGACCCTTGGCAGTTTGGAGGATCAGCGAGATCTTGGGATCTGTGTCAATAGTTCATGCAGAGCTGCTACACAGCTGGACAATGTTTTTAAGAAGGCCTTCATCAGCCATGGGACTGAGTTCAAAAGCGGTGAGGTACTATTACAGATATAAAAGGCCTTCGTTAGGCCCTACTTTTAGCACTCTGTTCAATTCTGATCACCTCACTACTGGAAAAAATGCTCTAAATAGGTTGCAGAGGAGATTTACAAGGATGTTGCTTGGATTGGAGAGCATGCCTTATAATAATAGGTTGAGTAAACTTTGGAGCGATGGAAAATGAGAGGTGACCTGAGAGAGTTGTATAAGATGATGAGAGGCATTGATCGTCTGGATAGCCAGAGGTTTTTTCCCAGGGCTTAAAACATGCGGGGGCATAGTTTTAAGGTGCTTGGAAGTAGGTACAAGGGGGATACCAGAGGTAATTTTTTCGCACAGAGAGTGGTGGGTGCATGGAATGCACTGCCAGCGACGGTGGTAGAGGCGGACACAATCAGGGTCTTTTCAGACACTGTTAGGTAGGTACGTGGAGCTTAGAATAATAGAGGTCTATGTGGTAGTCAAACTCTAGACAGTTTCAAGAGTAGGTTTTATGGTCAGCATGATATTGTGGGCCGAAGGGCCTGTAATATATTGCAGACTTCTGTTTCTATGTTTAGATATGAACTCCTCATCTTCTAACATGTCACGGATCAGGCATCCTGGCTGACCAACAAATTCCCTGACTGTAAACACAAAGTACACTGCAGATGCTGTGGTCAAATCAAGACGTACAAAAATGCTGGATGAACTCAGCAGGTCGGGCAGCATCCGTTGAAAGAACGTTGACTGCTTCTTTCGACGGATGCTGCCCGACCTGCTGAGTTCATCCAGCTTTTCTGTACGTCTAAATTCTCTGACTGTATTCCCTCTGTATGAGAATAGGCTATTTTTGCCTTCAATCAACCTGTGTCTTGGCTCAATCTGTTCTGATTTTTGGTATTATTTCAAGCGCTGGTCATGCTCCACAACACTACAAAGTGAACTTGTTACTACATGTCGGATCCTGGACATTTTCTAATTACTGGGATCCCCTCCCACCCCCAGCTGATTGACAGTGATGAACCCATCGATGGCAATGACTATGAAGGGGTGGGCAGTAGTTATTCTCATTGGAATGGGGCACCTTTGTGATGTGCAAGCTACAAGTCACTTGTCATCAAGAACAAGGTGTTTCATATCGTTATTTACACAGAGAACTAAAGTTGACGGGAGGATTTCTTTTAGCCATACAGCACTAATTTACACTTCCACTGACTGGACAGTATATTTTTGTTCCGAGGTACTGATCCTCGGATTGACATGGCTGGAGGTCGCAGTATTTGGGCATATTCTAAGGGGACAATGCTGGTAGTGTCACCCATGGCTGACTCTTTACCCAGCAGACACCAAGAACAAGAAACCTGTCTATCCGCGATTCAAGGACCCAGCAATGCGCATGCGCCGCAGAAATGGCGGCGCCGCCAGCTCTCAATCAGCCGTTAACTCCCCGTCACTCGGGTAAATCGTGGGGCTGAGAGAGACGGAAAGGACTGGGACTGTCCTGAGGTGCCGGATCAGTGGGGACGGAGCTCATAGTAATGTTCCTTCAATCGCGGTGCAGACGCCAGTAATTAAGTTACCACCCGCGGCCCCGCTCCTACCTGCGTCCGATCCCTGCGAGCCTCTCATCTACTGAGCGCATGCGCAATATCGCGTTCGGCTGTGACGCACACGCATGCGCATTTGTTTAAACAGGATTAAAAAAAAATCTGCAGATGTGGAAATCCAAAACAACACCCACAAAATGCTGGAGGAACTCAGGGGGGGCAGAAAGCAACGATGGAGGGGAGAGAACAGTCGGCGTTTCAGACCGAGACCCTTCTTCAGGACTGGAAAGGAAGGGAGGGAGAAAGAATGTGGGGTGGAGGGGAGGTGATACATCAGATTAGTCGGGCGTGAAGTAAAGAGTTGGGAAAATTGATGAAAGAGATAAAGGACTGCAGAATAATCACGATGATGTTGATAATAATAAATAAATACATTATTGATCCCGAGTGGGGAATTCTTTCGTTATAGCAGCGACATTTAGAAACACAATTAGCAGTGTGCAGACATGACTAAAAATAAACCGGGAATAATAATATACACAATAATACTGCACCAATGCGTAATAATAATGTAAGAAATAAAAATGCAGAGACTGTTGATCTCTGAAGTGTGTTCTCCTGTCGCAGAAAGATGAACTGTTGAATATGCGTATTGCCGTTGATCCCAAAGATTTTCTGTAAAGGCGTCAAATGTTATGGGGAGAAGGCAGGAGAATGAGGTTGAGAAGGAAAATAAAAGATACTGGGACAGGTACACAATGAGGAAACTTTAGAGAGAGATCTGTCAAGCACAGACAAATGGGACAGACTCAGACAGGGTTTTACTTGGAAGTTTCTGGCCTTAACTTATTTTTAATTCGTCTCAGAACAATTCTCAACAAAATCTTTATTAGGTGAATCTTAAGACAGATTGTTCTATAATTTTCGCAGTCATTAATTCCAGGAATTCTTGGCAGAGCTATAAGTACAGATTTCAAGCGATCATCAGGCAATACAGCAGACTCATATATGCCATTAAACAGTTCAAAAAGAATATCTATGCCCAGATCTTCTAGGGCTTGTAAACTGAGGTTTCCTCAAGTCCAGTGTCTTTACCACGTTTCATGCTTTTCATTGCTTTAGTTTTTTCTTCTTTGGTAATAGGTGGGCCAGAATTAGGGTGTTTAATATCTGGGGGTTCCCCTCTATTATCCTCAGACAGCTGCTCTATATACTGAATCCTCCTCCCACATACTTCATCTGGATCTGTCTGCTGATCTTATGCATTCTGTAGAGGAGGTTTTCTTAATTCCATAATTTCCTTAATTTTCTTGTCCATTTCTTTGCCATTGTTAATATGCCGTTTGCCGTTGGTCTTCTGCTTCATTGAATTTTTTTTTTAAAATTTATTTAATTGCGTTTTTAAGTAATTACAAGTGTGGAAAAAATATATATATCCCTTCCCCCCTCCCTTAACCCCTCCCCCTAACTTCCCTATATAAAAAAAAGAGAAAGTAAGAAAGAAAAAAAAAGAAAGAGTGCCTGGCTGTTGGAAGATCTCCACATGCTCCATGGAGTTCTTAATAACTTTAGTATATATATTTATTTCTTTCCCCAAGTAACCAATTGTTTCATCTTCAGAGCACCTATATATTTAGTCCTGTCTTTTGTAAATAAGGGCACCAAATTTTCAAAAATGTTTCATATTTATCTCTTAAATTATAAGTAATTTTCCCTAATGGAATACAGCCATAGATTTCTTTCTTCCAACAATCTATACTTAAATATGTATCTGATTTATAAGTAACTGCAATAGCCTTTTTGGCTACTGCCAGTGCAATTTTTATGAATTCTTTCTGATATTTATTTAGTTTGAGTTTCGGTTTTATCCCTTCAATATCACCTAGTAAAAGTAATATTGGATTATGAGGAAGTTGTATTCCCGTAATTTGTTCCAGTAAAAGTCTTAAATTTGTCCAAAAAGGTTGAATTTTAGAACAAGACCATGTCGAATGTAAAAATGTACCAGTTTCTTGGTTACATCGGAAACACTGATCAGATAAACTTGGATTTAATTTATTTATTTTTTGTGGTGTAATATATAATTGATGTAGAAAGTTATATTGCACTAATCTTAACCGAACATTTATTGTATTTGTCATACTATCAAGACATAGTCTTGACCAATTTGTTTCTTCAATTTTAATATTCAAATCACTTCCCCATTTTTGTCCTGACTTATGGACTCCTTGTTTAATTGCCTGTTTTTGAATCAAATTATACATACAAGATATAATTTTTTTAATATTTTCTTTTTGAATTAAAATTTCTATTTCATTAGATTTCGGCAATAACATTGTTTGACCTAGTTTTTCTCTTATATAAGCCCTTAGTTGAAAGTAACAAAAAAGAGTGTTGTTTGATACTTTATATTTAATCTTTAATTGATCGAATGACACTAATATACCTCCTTCAAAACAATCTCCTATGTATCTATCCCTTTTTGAAACCAATTATATAAAAGTTGATTGTCCATTGTAAAAGGAATAAGTCTATTTTGAATTAAAGATCTCTTTGCTAATAAAGATTTTTTTGTCTCATCATCAACATTTATCTTATTCCATAAATCAATCAAATGTTTTAATATAGGAGATTTTTTCTTTTCCCGTATCCATTTAGATTCCCATTTATATATAAAATCTTCTGGTACGTTTTCTCCTATTTTATCTAGTTCTATTCTAATCCATGCCGGTTTATCTTTCTCAAAAAAAGATGCAATAAATCTAAGTTGATTTGCTTTATAATAATTCTTAAAATTTGGAAGTTGTAACCCTCCTAGATCAAATTTCCATGTCAATTTTTCCAACGATATTCTTGATATCTTACCTTTCCAGAGAAACTTCCTCACATATTTGTTTAACTCTTGAAAAAACTTCTGGGGTAATTGTATTGGTAATGATTGAAATAAATATTGTAGTCTAGGGAATATATTCATTTTTATAGTATTTACTCTACCTACTAATGTTATTGGTAATGCCATCTGTAACGTTCTCGCTCGGGTGTGACGAAACGTCGAGATAAACCAGAGTCAATGCAAACGAGGCCGCAGTAAGATTAACCATTTACTGTTGTTACGTATTCAGGCAACAATAAATATAGATGAGATAGGCAAGGGTTTAACAACAAATAACACGTTTATTAAACACTGAAACAAACCCCCTCAAAAGTAAACAAACCCAAACGTAACCGGAAAACAGCTGCTGTGCGACACATTCACAGTTCTTAATAGCTTTGCAGTCCCAAACAGTCTTTAAAGCGGTATTGGGAAAAAACAGTTCTTTAGAACGATACGCCGAAAGTTCAAAAGCTCACAGTACTTTTAAAAGGAGAGACTTTTTTAAAGCGATGTAAATTCTCTTCCACGTCGATGTCCTTCGATTCCCCGGCGTCGAACTTTCCCACGAAGAATTTTATAAAATATAATGGCTCAAAAGTACTGACCTTCCTTCCACACTATTCTCAATCTTCCGCTATTTCCAGCGGAGACTAACACGAGAATAGTAAACGAAATCCTTCCGAATGAGGATCAAACAAGGTCGAACTTTTCCACCTTCGAAAATCGATTCTCCTCGATCTTTACCTTCCAAACTTTTGTTCACTCTCCATCAGCAAAGAAACCGTTGGCAGTGACCTTTTAAAACTTTAGGCATTGTATAAATCTTCATTTTTAATTAAACTGCGTCATCACATTCAATCACGCAGTGACATGAAGTCATCTTAGCAAATTTCCCCCACGAACTGCCCCACCTGACAGGGTGGGTCTTCCTTTTATACCCTGTAGAAAAAACCTGTCACATGACCTCTACTGGCGGGAAAATGACATCACTCCACCATCACAAAACCATTACCTCATGTCCAGTATAACTTCAACCCCAGTCACGTGACAAGGGTACCACTGTCACGTGTCACGGGTACGTAACACCTCCCTCCAAAAAAAACATTTTTGGTCTGACAAGAGCAAAAATTTTAACAATTTCTTACAAAAAAAAACAAATGTATAAATTATATAACATACACAATATATAATACAGTAGGAGTGTTACAATAAAAAAAACACTCCAAAAAAAAAATTACATTGTACATTCAACATCGAGATAGACAATCAGCAACCACATTATCTCTACCTTTAATATGAGTTATCACAATATTGTACTCTTGTAACATCAAACTCCAATTTAACAATCTTCTGTTTTTGTTTTTCATCTTACTCAGAAAAACTAACGGATTATGATCAGTGTAAACAATAAGTGGTTTCTGAGTTGTACCAACATATACCTCAAAATATTCTAAAGCCAAAACAAGAGATAACAATTCTTTCTCTATTGTTGAATAGTTTCTTTGATGCTTATTAAATTTCTTAGAAAGGTAAGCTACTGGATGATCAACCTCATCACCCCCATTCCTTTGCATCAATACTGCTCCCGCAGCTTCATCACTAGCATCTACAGCTAATGAAAAAGGTTTTTCAAAGTCAGGTGCCTTAAGCACAGGTTGTTGACATATCATTGTTTTCAATTTTTCAAATGCTTCCTGACAAGGCACTGTCCACACAAACTTTACATTCTTCTGCAGAAGATTAGTTAATGGAAGGGCAACATTAGCAAAATTCTTACAAAATTTTCTATAATATCCTACCATTCCCAAAAATCTTCTGAGAGTTTTTTTCCCCGTCGGAGTGGGAATCTCTAAAATTGCCTGAACTTTTGCCTGAACAGGAGCTACCTTACCTTGACCTACAACATAACCAAGGTAAGTCACAGTGGCATGTCCAAATTCACTCTTGGCTAAATTAATAGTCAAGTTAGCTTTTGAAAGCTTTTCAAACAATTTCTCCACCGCAATTATGTGTGCTTCCTAAGTATCATTTCCTGTCACTAAATCATCAATATAAGCATCAGTATCTTTCAATTCCTGAATCACAGAATTAATCATCCTCTGGAAAGTACCTGGGGCATTCTTCATCCCAAATGGAAGAACATTATACTCATATAACCCAGATGGAGTTACAAATGCAGAAATCTCTCTACCTCTGTCCGTTAAGGGAACACACCAATACCCTTTCAATAAATCAATCTTTGTAAGGAACTTTACTTTCCCAACTTTATCTACACAATCATCTACTCTAGGAATTGGATATGCATCTGTTTTCGTTACAGCATTCACCTTCCTATAGTCCGTACAAAACCTAATACTACCATCAGGTTTTGGCACCATAACACATGGCGAACTCCAATTCGAGTTAGAATGTCTAATAATATCATTCTCTAACATGTATTCAATTTCTTTCTCAGCAAGTTCACATTTTTCCATGTTCATCCTATATGGATGTTGTTTAATAGGTTTGGCATCTCCAACATCTACATCATGTGAAGCTATAGTAGTCCTTCTCGGAACATCTGGAAACAAATCCTTATACTTCAAAATCAATTCCTTCATCTGTTGTTTCTGCTCTAGCTGTAAATGTGCTAATTTCTCATCCATATTTTCCAAAATAGTTGAATTAGGTAACCTAACAGAAACAATGTTAGATTTAGAATGAAAGTCAGATGAATCATCTATCATGTTCCCAGTTAAATCAAACTCATTCTCACTAACCACAACAGTCACAGTATCAGATTGTTTCTCAAAATATGGTTTAATCATATTTATGTGGCAAAGTTGTGTTGACCTTCTACGATCTGGAGTTTTTATTACGTAATCCACATCATTGATTCTAGACACAATTTCATAAGGTCCATGAAATCTAGCTTGTAAAGGATTTGTCTGCAATGGGAAAAGAACCAACACCTTATCTCCAGGCTTAAACATCCTCATCCTAGCTTCCTTATCATACCAAGTTTTCATTTTCTCCTGAGCCAACTTTAAATTTTCCTTGGCTAAACTACAAGCTTTATGTAACCTGTCCTTAAATTTCAAAACATAGTCCAACAAATTAGTATGCACTTCCTTACTAATCCACTGTTCCTTCAATAAAGCTAAAGGTCCTCTAACTCTATGCCCAAACACAAGTTCAAATGGACTAAAACCTAAAGATTCCTGTACCGATTCCCTTACTGCAAATAAAAGTAAGTTTATACTCTCATCCCAGTCACTTTCATTTTCCACACAATATGTCCTAATCATATTCTTGAGAGTAGAATGAAACCTCTCCAAAGCACCTTGCGATTCTGGATGGTATGCAGACGAAGTGATTTGCTTAGCTCCCAATTTATAAACTATCTGTTGAAACAATCCAGACATAAAATTACTACCTTGATCAGTTTGTATTTCCTTAGGCAATCCAAAATAAGTAAAGAATTTTATAAGAGCCTTCGTCACAGTTTTAGCTTTTATATTCCTAAGTGGTACTGCCTCTGGAAACCTAGACGAAGTACACATGATAGTCAACAAATACTGATAACCAGTTTTTGTCTTTGGTAATGGACCAACACAATCTACAATAACTTTAGAAAACGGTTCACCAAATGCTGGAATAGGTTGTAATGGAGCTACTGGTGTAACCTGATTTGGTTTACCTACAATTTGACACGTATGGCACGTCTTACAAAACATCGCCACATCTTTTCTTAAACCAGGCCAGTAAAAATGTTTTAAAATCTTGTCCACAGTTTTCCTTACCCCTTGATGTCCACCTAAAGGCACACTATGAGCTAAAGTCAAAATCTCATTCTGATAAACTTTAGGAACAACTACCTGATAAACAACATTCCATTCCTCACTTGCAGGAATTGTAGGCGACCTCCACTTCCTCATCAACACTCCTTTTTCCAAGTAATATCCTACTGACACCTTCTCAATTTCACTACCTTGTTCCTTTAATTTTACAATCTCAGGATCTCTATTCTGCTCTGCTATCATCTCCTTCCGAGACAGAGATAAATCTTCATAGTCAGACTTACTCCCAGAATCTTGTTCAAACAACGAAGGTAAGAAAGTCTCTGACACATCCTCAAAACTCGAATCCTGAGTCGAACAGTCATGAGTAACAACCTCATTCTGCACATCAATTTTTTTAGCCATAGCTCTAGTCACAACACAGGAAGAATCTGTGTTAGAATTCATCTCTGGTTCCTCTGACTCCATTGTCAAATGCACTTCAGGAAAAACTTGTCCACCTGCCAAGTCATTACCTAACAATAAAGAAATACCCTTCACAGGTAAGCTATGCTGTAGTCCTACTTTAACAAATCCTGTAACTAACCCTGACTTTAAATTTACTTCATGTAAATGTACAGGCATAAAATCACTTCCAACACCTCTTATGTAATTTACCTCACCAGTATCACTCTCTTCATTAAACTTCAACACACTATCTAACATCAGTGACTGAGAAGCTCCAGTATCCCTAAGAATTTTTATTGGCACCAGAGTAGATCCTTCTTTCAAGGATACAAACCCTTCAGTTATAAAATGATCATATCCCTTTCTAACTTTGTCAGACTCTAACAAATCCTCATTTGTGTTTACCAAACCCTGTAACTTTACAGGTGCTTCAGTATGTTGCACACAAGCATCTGGAACTGCTTCCTTCTCTTTCTTTTTCAATTTGAAACAGTTAGCTATTACATGGCCAGGATTCTTACAATAGTTACAAATAAGACCAAACTGTCTTTCCTTCACAGGTTTTCCTTCCTCCTTACCTCTCTCATTAACCTCTGATTTAATTTCTAATTTACCTGGAGTCTCCATATTATTTTTCCTCTTGAAAATTCTACCCTGAGGAAATTTATTCTTATGGATTAAAACATACTCATCAGCTAATCTAGCACAGTCCTGCAATTTATCAGTATCCCTCTCATTTAAGTAGGTCCTTACTTCAACAGGAATGCTTCTTTTAAATTCCTCCATTAAAATCAGCTCTCTCAATGTATCATAGTCCCCATTTACATTTTTAGAAGAAACCCATCTCTCAAAACACATAGCTTTATCATAGGCAAATTCCACATAAGTCTTTTCCACAGACTTTTTCAAACTCCTGAATCTTTCCCTATAAGCTTCTGGGACTAATTCGTATGCTTTGAGAATATTC